>NC_081793.1:6526361-6726361 GCF_963082965.1 Carassius carassius
CTTGTTTCAGTAAGCTATGTGTTTTCAAGGTTTCAAGGTTTTATTGAATGCTGTCTCTATACAAGTGCAAAGTAATGCATTCTTAGTCAGTCTTTTATTTTGTAATTTTAAGAGCAATAAACATATTGCAATGTTAAGGAATTGATGTTTTTTCCATTCAGATATGTAAATCAACATGTATAAATTGTTAGTAGTCAATTAATGGGGAGATAATCGAAATCAAATCGGTCTGAAAAATTAATCGTTAGATTAATCGATGCATCGAAAAAAATAATCGCTAGATTAATCGTTTAAAAAATAATCGTTTATCCCAGCCTTAATTCTGATTGTTGTGGATAGATTTTTTAAAGCTTGTCGTCTTCTTCCTCTGAAGGGTCTCCCCACTGCCATGGAAACGGCAGAACTGATGTTTAACCATGTCTTCAGGTACTTCGGCATTCCAGAGGACATAGTGTCGGATCGGGGCCCCCAATTCATCTCCCGGGTATGGAAAGCATTCCACTCCCTCCTAGGTGTGGCCATCAGCCTGTCCTCCGGCTACCACCCGCAGTCCAACGGGCAGACGGAAAGGAAGATCCAGGAGATCGGACGCTTCCTCCGTACCTTCTGTCACGGCCACCAGAACTCCTGGAACCAATTCCTGGGGTGGGCCGAGTACGCACAGAACTCCCTCCGTCAACCCACCACCGGACTCACACCCTTCCAGTGCGTACTCGGCTACCAGCCACCTCTGTTCCCCTGGTCTGGAGAGCCCTCTGATGTTCCCGCGGTCGACTATTGGTTCCGGGAGAGCGAGAGGGTCTGGGACGCGGCCCATCACCAACTACAACGGCACTCCGTAGACGCAGGACGGCAGCCGACCTTCGCCGTTCCGAGGCCCCCCAGTACCAACCCGGTCAGAAGTTCTGGCTGTCTACCCGGGACATCCGCCTGTGTCTACCCTGCCGCAAGCTTAGTCCCAGATTCATTGGCCCATTCACAATCACTCAGCAGATCAATCCGGTCACCTACAAACTGCAACTTCCTCCCGAGTACCGGATTCACCCCACTTTCCATGTCTCACTCCTGAAACCTCACCACCCTTCTGTTCTTCCCTCCACAGAACCTGGCGAGACGGAAGCCCCCCCTCCTCTCCTCCTAGATGACGGCGCAGCCTACTTGGTCAAGGACATCCTGGACTCCCGCCGGCGTGGTGGGCAGCTGGAGTACTTAGTGGACTGGGAAGGTTACGGTCCAGAGGAACGCTCCTGAGTCCCACGCAACGACATCTTGGACCCCGCCTTGCTGGATACCTTCCACTCCAGACACTCCAACCGACCAGCTCCCAGGGGTAGAGGACGCCCACCAAGACGTCGGGGTCCCCGGCCCTCAGGAGCGGGCCCTGGGGAGGGGGGTACTGTCACAAACACGCCAGGTTCCACCTTCACACAATCACGGTGCACACCCTCACCTGAATTCTAAACATCACCACCTGATCCTCATCACCTGTCATCCACCACAGCACCATAAAAGCCACACACACGCACCCAGTCATTGTCCGGTCACGTTCGCGACAAGATCATTCCTGCGCTAACTATTAGGACTAACTCCTCTTTACCTTCTCTCCAAGGATAACCTCCGAAGACCCTTCTTCCATCTTCTCTCCAAGGATTGCCTCCAAGATCCTCCAAAACCCCACGGAGCGTGTGTGTGGCCCCTTCCTTCCCGGCACGGATCCCAACACCCATCCACTCCTCACTTCCCGCTCCTCTGCTTGTGTCAATTCAATAAATACCATCTTTCATCTGTTACTCCTCTGTCTCTGAGTGATCCGTAACAATAACATAATAACATCATTGTAATGAGGGGCCAAAGGAGTGAGGATCTATGTGTAACTTTATTAAAAAGGAAGAGTGGCAATACAGGCAGGGTAAATCACCAATACACAGGGTTATCAGAGACGAGGCCAAAGCAGAGTCAGAGAACAGGCAGAGGGTCGAGGCAGGCAGCAAATAATCGTGAAACAGTGTGTGAGTCCGTCTGTCTGTGTGGCTTAAATAGTCCCAGGAATGAGCAACAGGTGCACGTTCAATCAGCACAAGGTACATGGTTATGGGAAATTAAGTACGGGGAAAGAGTTAGTACTCAGGTGATGGTGCACTCTGGTGCCGATCAGGGAGAACCACAGAGGCCATCTTTAAAGGCTTAAAAGATTATTAAAACATCATTTAAAATGTACTTTTAAATTAAACCTTTTAATTTGACATTATTACAAAGTGAACTATTTCAAAGTGTACTTACAGTAAGTCTGTTAAAAACATGATCTTAAAAAAACATACTCTCTTTAAAGTACATTTAAGTGCCTAATTTATTATTATGATCTGCAAGTACACTACAAGTGCACAGTCAATACAATCAAGTGCACTTTCTTTTCACAAGGAATAATTATAAAAAGATAGGTTATCTATAGGTAAAGCATTACCACAATCTATATCAAAGAGAATGTCTTTATATTTGTCCATACTACATTGTTTATTAATATAAAAAATAAAATACAACAATAAGACACAAAATCTTTGATTTTTTTAAAACACTATGTCTGCGCTAAGTTAAAAGCCAGTAGCAAGAAGCAATGGTGAGGTAATAGCCAGTGATGGTCTGATGCATGTGTTCCGTTGAACTGTGTGGATCAATGCACTAAATTATTCTTTCTGATAAATTACTAAACCATTTTCTACTTAACTACTTATTGTACTTCATCTTTAAAAAAAGGTCATGAATACAACTGCTTCCAACTGAGTGACATACATTAAAGTACATACAGTACATTTCTTATGTATGAGTTCTACTGTATGTACAATATGCATATTTTGTCATGTTGTTAACGTAATACTGAATGTCACCTGCTTTCTTGCTATGAATATTTTTAGGCTAAATACAGTATATTAAATGGGGCTTTTTAGAATCAAATCTGGGTTATGTGATAACTTACCTGAAAAACTACATCTAATTTTTTTCCTACAACTTAAAAATCGTCTGACATTGTTGTTTTACCTTTTTTGTAAATGCTATTTGACTTTCTTTGCACATTTGCTTTGTAATCACTAGGTCAGTACTTCTGCCTATGTCACTTGTGACCTTTCCAACATGACTGCATACTGCATAAAGTCGAACTAGTGCAAGACGACCATTTGTAGTTAAAAAATGAATACGCTTTCTTAGAAAATGACAGATCGTTTCACAAGATAAGACCTTTATTCCTCAGCTGGGATCGTGTAGAGCCCTTTGAAGCTGCACTGAATCTGCAATTTGGACCTTTATATACTGTATCATTTACGGTGTCCCCACCCATAACTACACAAAATATAATTAAATGCATAATATGGCATAGTCATACATGAAGCAATGTTACTCCTGCCAATGCCAAAAGCAGCAGTGACTTCACCGTCAATTGTTCTGTTCACAACAATGACTCTTTCAGTACACAGCAGTACAATATGCAGAGTACGACATGACAGCCAAAAGCTCCCACATTATATTAGGTGTCCTGACTCCTAACAAATTTTAATTAGGCCTACATGCAAGTATTTTTTTTATATAAGTACAATGTAAAAACATGTATGTGTACAATAAATGTTTTATCAAATTATTATTATTATTTTAATGATTAAATATATGGGAATGCAAAACCATCATTTTTTATTTATTTATTAAATATTGATTTTATTTTTGTATCATTGTGACCCCTATTCTCTGTACAGCACAGCGGATTCCCAGCGGCCCTGCTGCCCTTGCGGGAGGAAGGTTGTCGTCATAGCAACGACATCATCCGGGGAATACAGAGCTAAATCACATTGCATGCCATGTCCGGTTTCAAAAATAATCAGTGTACACACATTTGATAAAGCAGCCTTAATAATTAGCTTATAGACTCACATTGCATAGTAAACAAAAGTTAGCCGAAGACCTTGAGCAATCCAGACCTTCGTATTCAGTGTTTACGATGTATAGCCCTCATAATACGTAACTCCAAAGCCGCAGATTTCGGTGAAAACGTCACGTTTGTTTTCAGCAAGTCTCTTCGTGTTTTCTATATGAATTACAGTAACAAATGAAGCAGAAAAATACATATTTTCGGACGGATCCATGGACAGACTCCGCTGAAGGCCATAAATATCGCAACATACATGGCCTAACTTTACATATATGGCTTCTGAAAGCATCTCACCCACCTACAAACTGTGATGAGGTTTTTTCTCTCCACGGCGATGCTCCTGGAGAAGCCTTTCTTGGACTGTGCACCCATAGCCATCGCGGACTGCATGAAACTCTGCTCCATCCCACTGGACCCCTCCCTTAAGCCACAAATACACACACAACCGCATTCAGAGACGAGGCATGACAGGCGAAGACAGTCGATTTAGAATCGCCTTCTCCTCAACTGTTAAAGTGCAGACGAACAGAGAGACACTGATGGCGAACGTCTGGTGCAGAACCTCCTCTATACTGACCTCATCATGATCTCAGCATTCCCGGATCAGCAACATCATTTTAGGATGATTCACACTCATTTAAACTCGCAGGGGAAGCGCTTCATATGAAACGACAGTGAGATCGAATTCATAAGATGAATTAACTGGAAATGTTATTGCAGGTGGGTCCTACAAGGCTGGGATGCGCGTGAAGGACGTACGCGCAGACCTTTCCCGTGAACCCAAGCACCCGCTAGAGGGCTTCAGTCAAGACTGAGAGGTGTTAGCGACTATGGAAGCAGATTAATCTCAAATATAATTCACGCAAAAAACATGTTTCACACATGCGTAGACAATTTTACATGCATGAAACCTAATTCACGTACACACAAAAAAATATCCACGTGCGTGAAAAAAAAATATATTCACAAAAAGCAATTCACATGCGCAAAATAAAATTATATAGTCATAAAATACATTTCACAAATGCAAAACACAATTCGTAGATATACAACTGTGCACAAAAACCTTTGAATGTTTAAAATGTATGAGTGTATCCTTGCATTTGAATGTGCAAATCGTCAATCACGTACGAATCGCCTTAGATATGTGTGTGTGTGTTTTTGAGACTTTCCTGGCAGCATAACACTCGTAACACAGAGCAGTCGTACTCTTTAGCCAATCAGATTTAAGCTTATCAATCGACCAATCAGTATCACGTGAGGGCGGGCCTACCTGCATGTTACGTCATCAGCTTTCGACCAGTTCATGGCTGAGCAGAGGTAAGTGCAGTTAATCGTTCATTTCTGTTTAGAAGTTAGAGATCAGTTGAAGCAATAGTTTATTAACTGCTGTTTAGTCGACATGTGAATATAAACATTTATTTTTAGTACTGATGGATTTTCATGTCCTGTCCACCACACATTCAACTGATGATAATGTATGTAATGACGTGCATATAGGAGACATGTTTTGATCTGCATATATTATGTAGTTTTATTGTTTCAGATTTCCAAGACAGATGATATATGAAGATGCAGACAACCAGTACTGTGATCTTACCATTTCTACTGTAATTCTTTATAAAAAGTCATGTTGCAAGCAATCCATTTTGACAGTTGTTTCAACAAGTGGTTGAAAGTGATGCATTGTTACTGTATTAATTTGTCTCCTGCGGACTATATGTACACGCTTTAGGAATAAAGCCTTGCTATGCATGCATTATTAAATGTTCTTGTAAGAATTAAAAGATTCAGACATAGTTCAATTTGTACACATTTTATTAATTTGAAAGTTTCCGAATCATTTGGGAATAAAATATATAAAATGACTTGATCATGATTAATGTTCCTGTTACATATGATCATGAACTGACAGTCCAAACTGTGAAGCACAATATTCAGTACAGAGAAATATACGTCTCTTCAGGAGTTGTGAGATCCCTTCAGAGTGTACTTTGCTTTTAAAGTATATAAATATAATTGCAATACATCAAGTGAAAAGTTAAAAAATGAATTGTGTTCAGTCCGGTCATCAGTAGACCTCTCTGTTAGGAAATATAAGATTGTGTCCTGATATTTAAAGTACTAAAACCCTATAGTACAAGAGGTGCAGACAGAGGATGTGGGAAATTAAGTGATGGTATTTGAATAGAGTTTACTGAGTAATCTTAGTCGCATAATCTTAATTGCCTCTCTATGATAAGTACCTTTGTCTTATCAGCATAAAATCAGATTTGCCTATTTTACTAGGCAAAGTAAAATGAATGCTTCACAATATTGTCCTGTGAGACCTTAAGATGACAATAAAAACCTTATTTAAAAACCTTGACATTACAATACAGCATAAGGAAATTAATGTTGAATATATTGGTAACAGTCTACAATAAGGTACAATAACTAGTTAACATTAGTTCATGATTAAATAACCATGAGCAATACATTTGTTGCTGTGTTTGTTAATCTTTGTTAACAGTTAGGTAAAAAATACAGCTGTTCAGTGTTGGTTTACAGTGCATTTACTAATGTTAACAAGATTTTAATGAAGTATTAGTAAATGTTAACATTAACAAAAAATAATAAAGGCTGTTCACGTGCAGTTCATTGTTAGTTCATGTTAACTAATGAAACTTTTTAATAAAGTGTTACCAATTAAGACATAAATACAAAAAAAGTATAAAAGAGAATATAAAGAAACAACATGAATTAAGATGTTCGTGACTGCTATCCAGATGTCACACCAAAGGTGAGTAATCCTGAAAAATGCAGGGAAACAAGTGTTAATAATAATTTAACATCATACACAAATGGCAAAAAAAAACACTGGCTGCTCATTAAAATAGGTCTATTCACTATTTAAAGAACAATCTCGATGGGTATTGACCACAGATGATTGTTTTGCAATCATTAGCATGATTGTAGCTGTGAGAGCTGTCTGTACCTTCAACTAAAATACAACAAAACAAGAGTCATTCTTCTTCATTTTTGACAGGATATGGGACATCCAGAGGTGGGTAGAGTACCCAAAAACTGTACTCAAGTAAAAGTAAAAGTACTTCTAGGAATATTTACTCAAGTAAAAGTAAAAGTACTAGTCTTGAATAGTTACTTGAGTAAGAGTAAAAGAGTATTGGATAAAAAATCAACTCAAGTAGTTAGTTACTAGTTACTTTGGGTCATATATACTGAGCCTATTTTTATTTAGATATATAGATAAAATGTATGTAATGTATGTGTGCGTGTATAAATGTATATATTTCATCAGCCTTTACTCCAATTTATGTAATTTATTATAAAACCCTGTCTGTTTACTTAAGTAACAGATATAGGTGTCATGCCATAACATATTTTTAATACGGCTGACTTTATACTAAATGTGAATTTAACATTGAAAGTTAATGTGATATAAATATTGCTACTAATCTTTCATTGTTCAGAAAGAGAGCAAATAACATTTACATTATTAAAGATAGTTTTCACTGACAGTCTAGAGTTCATTCACTCTCATAAACTCCCATTAAAATCACTGAAACTGTTAACACTGTGAAATCAATATCTTAATTAAAGATTCGTACACACATCTGCACTTTGTTGTTTCTGACGAGAGAATTCGCCAGAAAGAGGTATTCAGTCAGTGAGCGAGTGAAGGAAGCACCGGCATTTTAGCGATGACTCATCGGAACACCTTTGATTGGCCAATGCTTTAATAAGCTCAAAAGAATCATGTGTGATTTGTTATAATGCGCAGCGCTGTATAAACGCATCTGTCTCTGGCTAAGCGCCAGCAAGCAATCACAGATCTGAATTTAGCAGCTGATAATATGACTCGCTGAACGTACTTGCACCAGTGTGATTGTATTAAAATTAATAAAATCTTAATCGGCTATTTTTTGTCTTTTGGAAGCTGCATTCAACTTGACTCCCCTCTGTTATAAGCCACACACGTACAACAAACTAATGTCAGTGGTATCGTGTACTGTAATCGAATGTAGCCCAAGTTATTACCTGTTAAACAGTAGACAGCACACGCGGTGTTCATCTAATAAGGATCTCCATCGCTAGCAAATAATAACCTTTGCAGATTTCAATTCAGTGCAGTTCCAGCCACATTTTCAACGCTCTTTCTGTTCTTGAACGTTACAACTCCGAGTGAACCACTTCAGACGCTCAGCGCGTGCGGCAGGGAACTGAACGACTCATTCAAACTGATTCATGAACCAATTCACTCGTTTGCCAATTGGTTTGATCAAGCCTTTGAACAGAATTGACTCAAAAGAATGAGTCATTCGCGAATGGGCATCGCTCATTGCCCAGAGAAAAGTAGACGGCGCGTTTGGATCAAACTGAAGCATTTATAACATTTATTGCATTAAGATAAAGTAACGAGAGGAGTGTCGCCCACAGTAACGAAGTAAAAGTACAGATTTTTCCCCAAAAATTTACTCAAGTAAGAGTATAAAGTACCCATCTTTAAATATACTCCGAAAAGTATTAGTTACCCCAAAAAATTACTCAAGTAAATGTAACGAAGTAAATGTAACTCGTTACTACCCACCTCTGGGGACATCTGATTACAACAACACTTGCTTACATCAGTTAATAGTTCATAAACTATTGCTTCAACTGATCTCGAACTCTTTAACTTCAGTTAAGACAGAAATGAACGATTAACTGCACTTACCTCTGCTCAGCCATGAACTGGTCAAAAGCTGATGACGTAACATGCAGGTAGGCCCGCCATCACGTGATACTGATTGGTCGATTGGTAAGCTAAAATCTGATTGGCTAAAGAGTACGACTGCTCTATGTTACGAGTGTTATGCTGCCAGGAAAGTCTCAAAAACACACACACACACATATCTGAGGCGATTCGTACGTGAATGACGATTTGCACATTCAAATGCAAGGATACACTCATACATTTTAAACATTCAAAGGTTTTTTGCACAGTTGTATATCTACGAATTGTGTTTTGCATTTGTGAAATGTATTTTACGAGTATATAATTTTATTGTGCGCATGTGAATTGCTTTTTGTGAATATATTTTTTTTTCACGCACGTGGATATTTTTTTAATTCACGTGGGGAGTGCATGTACAGTTCTCTCTCCACCTTCAATACCATGACTTAGGTGCCCTTGAGCAAGGCACCGAACCCCCAACTGCTCCCCGGGCGCCGCAGCATAAATGGCTGCCCACTGCTCCGGGTGTGTGCTCACAGTGTGTGTGTGTGTTCACTGCTCTGTGTGTGTGCACTTCGGATGGGTTAAATGCAGAGCACAAATTCTGAGTATGGGTCACCATACTTGGCTGAATGTCACTTCACTCACTTCACTCACTCATTTTTTGTGTGTACGTGAATTAGGTTTCATGCATGTAAAATTGTCTACGCATGTGTGAATCATGTTTTTTGCGTGAATTATATTTGAGACTAATCTGCTTCCATAACTGCCATGCTTGTTTTGTATTCATTTATTTTATTATGCAACAATAACAAATACAAAGACATAACAAACATTAATGAACAAAAATAAACAATAATAAGGGTTACAATGCACGGACATTAAAAAATAATAATCTTACATCATCTTGAAAATTATATACACCATGAAAGTCTTGCATGCAATTTCTTGAGTTTTTCAAAGAAATCAAATGTATATCAAGATCTTTTTAAAAATAAAAAAGTAGCAGTTTTTTTGGAAAATTTGCACTTGTGAATATAACATTTAGCAAGAAAAAGTAATACAATTACGTCCAAATTTAGAATGTGAAGGATCTAGATCCAAAGAGTCACAAAAAAAGAAAAATAAATAAATAAGACAATTTTTTGGTTCATACAGAAGTTCGTAGATATCTCAACTCATAATACTTTACAATACACACAGTCCAAAAATAATTTATAAACTGTCTCTACAAACTGATGACAAAAAGAGCACATAGGGTGCTCACGACCCTGCTGCCAGTATATTACCGTTAATTTTCAAAAAAGCTGCAATTCAGAATACAGTAATAAAACTGTAATATTACGGTACACTGCTGGAAACCCTGCTGCCAGTATATTAACGTTAATTTACAAAACAGACGTAAATCAAAATGCAGTAATAAAACTGTAATATTACGGTACATTGCTGGAAACTCTGCTGCCAGTTTATTACAGTTAATTTACAAAAAAATCCGTAATTCAGAATACAGTAATAAAACTGTAATATTACAGTACACTGCTGGAAACCCTGCTGCCAGTATATTAACATTAATTTACAAGGACACAGTTTTTACAGTGTACTGTTATTAAATTGAGCAACTTTATAATTAACTGGGTAACAAATGTGAATAATTTTAATAGAAACTTCAACATCTTTATTAGATAGAAAAACAAATTCACAGAAGAATCCAGAAATCTTCCCATAATATATGATTAAATTTGTTATTCCAAAAGCTTACACAAGCAGGCAAAGGAATTCTGTTAAGTACTGAATGATTTTTTTGTTTGTCAAGCTGCTGACAAGACATTGATTAACAAATAGATTAGTGCTCAGAAATTGGAGGAGAGCACAAAGGACCTTTAGGGCCACAATCAGGAAGGCCTATCGCACCTAAAACAATGGCATATTCTATAGGGGGGACTGAAAAGTTAATAACTAAGTTAATAACAACTAATATTTTGTTTGTTGCAAAAAAAATAGCTATGTGGAGAAAATCATAGTTGGAAATAAGGAACCAGCATATAAAGCCTGTTTATGAAAATAAGAAAGAGTTAAAGGTATTTTAGAGATGTCATAATTACAGTGCAATAAAAATTATAAACCTCCAACAGAACTGAAAATATACTTTGGCATAATATTCCATAAGGACATAGGGTTGTTTAAAAATGATATTATCCATTTAACTTTGAAAGAGTTTTAAGAACGGAAAAGTCATAACTCAAATCCACCAGTTGCCCGATCAGCAATCATAACACTTTTTTTAATTAAGTGATTTTTAGTGAATTAAGTGAATTTTGTCCAGTGATCTACAAATCTCCAAAGAAATGTCCAGCGCCACTGCAGGGCAGATAACCCCAGATAACCCATCTGCTTTGGAAAGCAACACTCTACCTGTTACAGACAGATCACGTTGTATCCAAGAATTTATTTTGCGCTGACTAGAAAGAATAAGAGATTCGAAATTAAGCTTTGATCCTTTTTCCTGATCTTTACATATAATTATACCTACATTTTTAACTTCAGACTTGACTGGAATGTCACAGATTTTTAATATCAGTGGAATTTCAGTGTTTAAATATCAGTGGAATACAAGAGTAATATCCCTTGTGTTTTTAAAGCTTTTACTTGTGAGGCACTAGCAAGTGGCCAAATTGGACTACAGCAGTTTTCTGACTATTTTTATGCATTTTTACAGGAATAGTTTACCCCCCAAAAATGAAAATTTACTGACCCTTGGGCCATCCAAGATGTAGATGAGTTTCTTTCTTCATCAGAACAGATTTGGAGAAGATTTGCATTACATAATTTTCTCACCAATTATTATTATAATTATTATTAATTATTTTTTTATTTTGTTTGCAATGAATTGGTGCCGTCAGAATGAGAGTCCAAAAAGCTGATAGAAACACGAATCCACAAGTAATTTACATGACTCCAGTCCATCAGTTGACAGCTGTGTGTTTGTAAGAAACAATTCCATCATGAATATGTTTTTAACTTCAAACTCTTCCTCTTGAGATGCAATTACCCATATATCCACTAGAGGTCCTCTTGTTAGCATCATTCAAATTGCTGAGACATGCAACACAGAATACTTTTATTTTGTTGCACTGTGAAATGTAAAAATGAAAAGATGTCAGTAATTGTTCACTGGATCTGAATTGCAGAATCATAAAAGAAAAAATATAACAAACAATGCATGGAAGACAAGTTTGGTGCTTGCACATTTGTATGTGAAGCAGGCCGAGACTGTCTGTTTCCTGGGCTAGGTTTAGACCTGAAGCTCTGCTGTGAAATGCCTGACTGCAGTGAGAGGGCATCTAGGGCAGAGTGCTGAAAGAATGTGAAATATATAGTTTTAGAGCAGAAGAAAGACTATGAGGGAAAGAACGGATCCATAATAGAATGACAAAATGTTCAATTGTTTTGAACTGGGATAGAAGTAAAAAATGTCTGCCAATCAAACACAAAACACATGCCTTCTTTCGCAGCCATTTTTAAAAACCTGATTTTAAAACATTTTAGGAAAACTTATATATCCACTTACACCGTGGACATTATTTTGTCACTGATTTGAATGTAAGTGCTGGTTTCCTTGTGTCCTGGTGAAACTGTTTACTGTGTTTATCATTAAGATTATAATGACTGCCATTAATGAAGTACATATTCCAGTGACATAAACATTTAATAAATAATTAAAATAAGTATTACACCTATCACAGACATTCCAGATTTTATTCAACACACATCTAAAATTATGATTATGATGCCTTTTTTTTGTCAGCCAGTCAGCAGAATGATTTCTAATTACTGTATAAAATTACAAAATATTATAACCATCATGATCTTTTGAGTTTGGTTAATAATGCATTTAGCTGTGCAACAAAAGCCAATCTCTTAGAAATTAGAGCCCATGTTCCAAATGCAGATTAAAGTAAGCATCATATGATCATGATGGCTTGAGCAGAGATTTGAAGAGACTCTTCAGTTTATGCTACCTGTTATCTGGTAGGCACAACATGGACTGTCTTACAAATACTAAAACAGGTTTTTAATCCAGGACATTATTTTGATTTTCCTAATGAACATTAAATTATTTAAAACAATAAAAAGAGGCAACTAAGCATTCATTTTTACAGTTCATTTGTTACAGTTTATCATGCAGTTTTCTATCTAGTGGCCTACAGGTTATTCACCTGACTTACTTACTAAAGGTTGCATGGTCAGACCCACATAATAACACAGGATCTAAAAAGAAATGCTTAAATGCCCCTTTAAGTTATGTACAAACCTTTCAACTAATCTGAGTAATTAAGTATCAGGAGGAGAACATCCTGTCCACTGATGTCCAGTAAAATCCAGTGACATTTACATCTTTATATTGTATGCACAGTATGCATGACAAATATATTTGCTTGACTTTTTAGCTTCAGACATCATAATTAAAATATTAAAATTTCAACATTTTCTCAAAAAAAATTAGTGGTGCTTCTGCTTTTAGAAACTCACCGCCATATTGTTAGTGTGCTGGGGTTGGTTGCTGCAGGGTTTTCTAAAATGTTTTCAGCATGTTACTATGGTGTGCAAGGTGGTTTCTAGAATGTTGTTGGATTTTATTTCATATATTTATTTAGCAGACACTTTTATCCAAAGCAACTTACAGTGCTTTAAGGCGAGACACTGCAGGTGAATAGGGCAAAAAAAATAACTAATAGTTATCACCTTACTTACCCAGTTGATTGATTACATTGATTATTGCAAACATTTTTTGTATTACAAGTTTTCAAAAATGTTATGTTTAAATATGCAAATTAGGCATTATTTAATGAAATATGTGCTAATTTGCATAAATGTCTAGTACAAAAATCTGAACACTAGATGAAGTCAGTTTCAAATTTTTTGTTTAATTCTTTTGACATATTAGAGTCAAATGTTTTTACAGAGGGAATTCTGGTTATCTTTTCTTGTCACTCCATAATTCAGAAAATACTTTGAACAGCCAGAAAACAATATACAGTATTTTCACAATTTTGGGGGGAATAAAATGTTGTATAAAATCAAGGAAAATATATATGAACAAATCCCTCTGTAAAAACCTTCAGAATATAGACAGGAATAAAAATGTCAAGTTTGGTGTGTGTAAGTGCTACTGAAGTGGAGATTTATGGCTCAGTGTTGAAGAAAAAATCATTTTGAGAAAACGGGCTTTAAAAATATGTATTGTAATTGAAATCTATTGACACAAACAGATAAAGTGCTATAAAAGAAACACTTAACAGTGTCTTTTGGATGTTTTCCTTCTACTAGTTTGAAAAAGCATTTTATGAAAAACCAAAAAGCCCAAAATCTCAAAATTGACAGGTGCTTGAAAAAACAGTGTTTTTGCCTGCAGTGTCTCACCTTAAGGCTAACATTTTTTTTTTTACCTATCATGTGTTCCCTGGGAATCAAACCCACAACCTTTTGCACTGCTAAAACAATGCTCTACCACTGAGCCACAGGAACACTAGATGGTTGCTTACTGGCCCAGGTCAAAATTGCACATGATGTCTCTAGATTAGGTCTTTCTTGATGGCAAATGGGATTTTTGTTTGCTTGTTTAATAGTCTTTGTGGCATAATGTACCATGAATTAATTTAGATTAATTTCTCATTTTCTTTTTAAAAATTTATAAATAAATGAAAACAAAATCAAAGTTACAGTGAGTGTATGGCCATGGAATGATACCAGTTTTTGAATGATTTAAATTGTATGTATAGCTATTTTATTTTATAATTGTACATTAATTAACTTGTATTAATATAGACTATCTAATACTAAGGGCTTCTAACCATAGTATGCACTGCTAATGTTCAGCCAGAAGACTGTCAAAGCATTGTTTCCAGTTCTTTCAAAGACATGGAACCAGATTGTTCATCATCTGCTACAAAATATGGCTCAAAATCGTGCTCACTTTCCTCTGCATTCCTGCTGGTCTGCTTGCATGGAGACTTTTTCCCATCATTTAGCCTCAGAGCCAGTTCATGCTGCCGCACTGTAAAACACACAGTCTCTGTGTCGTGAGGTGCATACCCAGGTAAGTTTCCTGAATGGTGGAGACGTGATTGTCCTTTGGCCCCCATGGTCCCCAGAGGCAGGCCTTTAGTGCTGCTGACACTGAGGCACACACTCTGTGTGGTAGTGTGTGACATCATGCCTCCATAATAGCCACTTCCACATCCCGCACTGCTGTTGACACGTGCCTTCTGATTCAGGTCTAATGCAAGACTGCGTCTCAGCCATGCCTTCTTAACCTCTGCCTGCACCTGTTCATCGTGGAGAGATATAAAAAGAAAGAGAGAGACAGAGAAACAAACACAAATTTAAAGGTGATGTAAATGGTCTCTTCTGTGTTAAAATACAATCTCCTATTGCAGCTTGTGTCCCAAATGAAAACCACTTATACTATGTACCATCTAGTGTATGAAGGTGATTCTGTCATTCAGCATTGGAGTCTCATAGCCTCCCCCTCCGTTATGTGATTACCAATACAGCAAAAATATATATTTTAAAATATGCTTAAAGCTCAATGGAATATATTATTGAAATTAAAAATACATTTTGTTGTAACCTTTGTTTCCCAAAATATATTTCAATATATACAATATATTTCAAAATGTATTTCAGGGGCAAGAAAATAAATTTCCAGTCTTACAGTATAGGCTACATTTAGGCTAAATGTAGACTGAGTGCACAGCAGTGAATCAACTGTATTTGAAGTGCACCCTTTTTTGGAGCTCTTCAGTGTGAACTCACTACTAGTGCTATTTTTGCAACAAAATTGCGTAGTGCATTTACATAAATTGAGATCCACCTATCAACCTCCATTTTATTTAAGAACGGATGTGGCTATTTGTAACTTGAATGTGCGAGGTATCATCAGCTTCCAGTTATTTTTATCTGTAGAAAACAGCTTGTAATGCTGCTTGATATTGGAAACTGGTATTTTTTTTTATTGTTAAAATGTAGTACATGCATTACTGTAATTATAAACACACTGAATTGTTAATTGCAGCATAGATAGTATACTGTTTTCAGCACTTTTTATTCTCCTTGTCATTTTACCTATTGTGGTGGCTAATTAATCAGAAGCCTTGCACACTAAATGAAAATAGCTTCTTTCGCATTTCAAAATAAAGTGGGTAGTTCAACCAGAAATGTCAGTCCAAACTGTGTGAAAGAATTTTTCAGCCATAGTCAGATGGACAAAAACTCAGAATGAAGGATTGATTAAAAGATGACAGAATTTAAAGGGATATTTCACATAAAATTTAAAATTCTGTCATTAATTACTCATACTCAATGTCATTCCAAACATGTTAGACCTTTGTTTATCTTTAGAACACAAATTAAAATATAGACAGCAATGGAACTGTTGAATAAATATTTTTTTTTTTTGCACACAAAAAGTATTCTCATAGCTTCATTAAATTAAGGTTGAACCACTGATGTCACATGAATATTTTATCGATGTTCTTACTACCTTTCTGGACCTTGAACATGGTAGTTCCCTTGCTGTCTGTGGAGGGTCAGGGAGCTCTCGGATTTCATCAAAAATATCTTCATTTGTGTTCTTACGGGTTTGGAACGACATGAGGGTGAGTAATTGATGAAATTTGGGGCAAACCATGCCTTTACATTTTAGGTGAGCCATGCCTTTGAATATGCAGAGACAAATAAGACAAATATAAACCTTTTGTAGGTTGATTCTACCAAAAACTGTAAATACTTTGGAGCCTTCAAAACATTGTACTGTTGGCTTGATTCAAAATAGCAACAGTAGCTAAAGTCATTATTCTTACAATTAAATTATTTTAGAAATTGCACTCTGCACTTTAAACATGCATTACATACACACGTATTGTTCAAGTTCACACCGGTTGAGCAACACTTTAGGTAAATACAGTAAGCACACACATATATTAATCTAAAGTGTCAAACACTCACCTCCCCATTGCAAAAGCAGTAAATAAACGCCACAAAGAAACCCTGTAAAAATGAAAATTTGTCATCAAGGAAAAGCACACACTTTTCAGGGCAACAACTATGTATGATGCGTCCTAACCAAGGTAGCATGAACATTTCCAGAGACAAGTTCTTTGTATGGTGAAAGCTGTATCTGTTAATATTATTTAATGGACCTGAGTTAGCATGAACTATAGTAACAAATAATATTAGTATTTAATCTCAAACTAATCTTAATCTAAAAAAATATGATACTATGTATTTAATATTTAACTAATCAAAAAAACAAAAAACAGTAACATAATAAATACCGTAACAAATGTGTTGTTCATTTTTAGCTAATGTTAGTTAATGCATTAACTGATGTTAACTTATGGGACCTTAAAGTGTTACCCTGTCATCTCAAATCATAAATTCTCATTGAAAATTAATAATTCTGTTTGTCTTGTCACTGTAAGTGTAAATCATTGTCACTGTGAACAAAGACTATTCTATTTTTAGCAATTGAATCCCAAGGTAGTTTCCTTCATATGCAATTTATTGCAGATTATAGATTTAAAACGTCCTTTAAAATTACCCATGCTGGCTGGATCTGATTTTATAACTTTTATTTATTTGTCAAACTGGAATATACCTGTGAAGAGTTGAAGAGCATCTCATAATGCATCTGAATCTGCCACAGCAGACCTGTTATATCCGTGTATGGAAGAGCCATAAACAGCATGTAATGAACTCCAAACAGCGGCATCAGCACCAGGGTTGACTTCAGCAGCTTCCTATATAGGACACAGCAAACAAATCACTGCAAATCACATGTGTGTTTATGTGTGTGTGTCTGTGTGTGTGGTAATTTATAACCTGTACTGCTGTCTAGGGTCCAGTTTTCCTGTGTTTGTTTCCCACAACTTAGAGGCCAAAACTCGGATGATATTAAGGAAGAGGAAAAAGTTAACCTAAATAAGTAAAACACACCAAAAATAAGTAATTTTTCAGGTGGGTATTTACTTATAGGAAATGTTTGGTATTGGTAAAATATGGATAATATATATTGCATTTTATAAAGTACAGATTTTTGTTACTGCATATGGCATACTGAATTTAAATATTTTAATTTTTATTATCATTTATTGGAGAAAAAAATCTTACAACAATGGCAGCCAGGATTGGCACTTGATAGATCCATTTCAGATTGCCTGCACTTATATCCCAGCACCTAGATATGAAGAAATCCAAACTTCAGTGCTTTATTAACCTTTGCAATGTTAGTTAATAAACATGTTCATATTAGTTCACAGTGCATTAACTAATGTTAACAGATACAATTTTTATTTTTAATCATGTTTTAAACATCAACTAAGATAGTTAACTAATTTTAACAAATGAAACCTTATAGTAAAGGGTTACCAAAATTCGTAACTCGATCACAAGTGTATGGTAAAATAGTGATTTAAAAACAATACACTCAGGCTTATTTGGGTTTAGATGGTGAAAATTACTGGACAACCATCATTTAATCTTGCTTAAACAATATAGGCCCTACTAACAAACAAAATAATGGAGAACCACTATGTAGTGGAATATAAAGCTGCGTATCATCCATCCCATACCTTTGCCATTCTATCCTGGACCACATTTCCCATAATCCATTGCCTGGACTCATCATGCCTGATTGTTTTCACCTGTTGCTCATTAGTCTTGCATGTGTCATAGCTGCAGCTATACCACATGTCTACAACGGATGCAACAGCTAAATTCTGTCTACACTGGACACCACAAAGCGACTGCTGCAAATCATTTGAATTTTGTGTCAGTACATCATAAATAAAATGAGGCAGCAGTTTACTGTAAGGGGATTTGTCGTGTCACGGCACACCAGTGTAGACAGCATCACAGACTATGATGTGTTTGTCCTCATGCCTGTTTTGACTACGATTGTGGATTATTCCTCTAATAAACTTGTATAAACTTGTTTTGTGACAGGTTCAGCCAGTGACTATTTTTAGGAAGGCCGACAATAAGTTTTGCCTGGAATTTGCTTTAAAACTATGTGTCAAAACCTTAACCTTTTGGAAGAAAAATTTGTGGTCTGATGGGAGTTGTTAACATTTCGAGGTTTAACAGAAACCTTTGAATGTAGGCGCTGAATGCATCTGTGCCACATGTTTGTAGATATGTGTAAACCTACTGTGTGTCTGCCAGAGACACCCGGGCACTGACCCATATGGATACAAACACTGCGGGTATTCCTATGAAAGAGGAAGCAAGAGAGCCTGAAACACGACATTAAAGGAAAATATTTACATTTATTTCACCCTCAAGGATATAATGGATTGCTTAACACATATTACTTTCAAATGCTAACTTCAAATTAAAAGTGACAACTCACCCCAGCCTATGATTGTTAAAGCCCACAGACAGTTTTTGTCAGACAGGAAGGCCATGAAGATCAGACTATGCAAATACAGACCCTCCACCAGGATCCAATAATGATTGGTTGCCAAGAGATACAGGAAGAGGGTCACAGCAACCTTGCAGCCCACCTGATAGCACACCGACCAATAAAACTAATGTTGGACTCTGCAGACAATTTGTATTTATGTACAGTATTTATGTATTCATGTGCAAATGTGTTTTTGTGAGAACCATGTAGGGTCTTTGTCCAATGGTCCCATCTTCTAGTTTGTCCTCTTCTGTGACAGTATAAAGAACGGCGTCTTTCACAAATATACTTATTGCTCGGCATATGAATGATGTGAAGAGGTGGATGTGGATGTAGTTACGGGTGCAATGGAGACGTCTAGAAAAAAAAGAAATAAAGACAAAATAATCACATTGACTTCGAAGTAGTTGTGGAAAATTATTCATTTCATTGTCTCATAGGTCACAAGACAACACAGATGTATTTCATCCGGACTGAATTCATATACCACACACATATATGAAACATACTGTGACGAGTGGGGCGGGGCCGAGAGCTGTGGGAACGAGGCAAGGCTGGTGGAGTGATTGGAGATGAGCGACACCTGCTCGACCCACCGGTCTCGAGTCCCACGGAGGAGATGGAAGGATATAAAACTGGAGCGACGACAGTGAAGGACGAGAGAGGACCAGGCCTGGGTTTTAGTTGTGTTTGGTTTTTATTTGTGCGCGTCCCGTGGTTCCCGCCTCCTTCCTCCGGGCTTCGGCACCACTGTAACAACGTACAAACTTCATAATCATCTGGAAGAAGAAGGCGGGAACTGGCGGACAAATCAAACTTTAATAATCAAAATAAACACAAAACAGCGCGTCAGCCCCTCACGGACGACTGACGTGCACAAATAAAAACCAAACACAACTAAAACCCAGGCCTGGTCCTCTCTCGTCCTTCACTGTCGTCGCTCCTGTTTTATATCCTTCCATCTCCTCCGTGGCACTCGAGACCGGTGGGTCGAGCAGGTGTCGCTCATCTCCAATCACTCCACCGGCCTAGCCTCGTTCCCACGGCTCTCGGCCCCGCTCCACTCGTCACCCTTATGAAAATCAACCATGGTTTTACTACAAATAAAACCAAAAAACCATGGTTACTATAGTTAAACCATGGTAACCACAAATTAACCATGGTTTTGCTAAATTAACCATAGTTTAACCATGGTATTTGTAGTAAATCTGTGGTTATACAAATGGTAGTCAACACGCCAAAAAACCATGGGTTACTACAGTTTTACTATAATAAAACCATGGTTATTTTTCGTAAGGACATACTTTTTTATATGTTGTGAAGCCAAATGTAGTATTTATGCAATTTTGAGATTTCGGACACAACTTTAGCTTGTGAAAAAGAATATAGTGTGGAAATTGCAGTAATTTGCAAGGGACAACTTCTCACCTTGAGCACATGAATGCTTGTCTCGTTTATTTAAAAGCAGAAAACAGAATACTCGAACAATGGCGCTGACCAGCGTGTTACGTCATCACGCATTCTGAACATTTAAAGGGACCACGATCCCTGAACAGTTATGCAGAACACAGTGTACAGAACTACACTTAACAATGGTGAATTATGTCTGTCACATTCACTACACACGTCCCCCCAGAATTCACCATATCAGAAAAACCCAACTGTCGTATCAACCGGCCACAGCGACTGCGCTGTACCGGAGGTCGAGGAGGCCCCACTGCAGCTGGTGTACCGTCATTACCCGGGAGAGGGGCATGGGGTGTGGGAGGCTTGGGTGGGGTGGGAGCACTGGGTGGGGGCAGAGCAGGAGGCCGTCCGCGTCGTGGGGGCTGGGCCAAGTCAATGGGCCTGGCCACATCCAAATGAGCCGGTTTAAGGCGGTCAATGGAGAGTCGCTCCGGTTTGCCACCCCTGTCCACCACAAAAGTGTTTGTCCCCTGTCTCCAGAACTCGGAACGGGCCCTCGTAGGGCAGGTGTAGCGGTCTTCTGTGGGCATCGTAGCGAATAATAACATAGGCGGCTGTTTGAAGTCCAGCGGGGATGTGCAACTGAGGGAGACCGTGACAGGAAGTTGGAACAGGTGCAAAAAACCTCGCATTATCCCGTAGAGTAGACCGCTGGAGAATGGCAGACCAGGGAACCGTGGTGCTAGGGACAAAATCCCCTGGTATTCACAGCAGTTGTCCGTAAACAAGCTCCGCGGATGAGGACTGAAGGTCCTCCTTTGGTGCAGTCCTGATACCCAGCATCACCCATGGGAGCTTGTCGACCCAGTTGCTGTCTTTGAGGCTGGCACGCAGGGCAGCCTTCATCGATCTATGAAAACGCTCACAGAGTCCGTTAGTCTGCGGGTGATATGCAGTCGTGCGGTGGAGTCTCACTCCGAGGCTCTGTGCGACAGCGTCCCAAAGCTCGGACGTGAACTGTGCACCTCGGTCAGAGGAAATGTCCGAAGGGGTGCCGAAACGGGCAATCCAGGTGCCAATAAATGCCCGTGTCATCTCGACAGATGCCCCCGATGTCAGTGGTACAGCCTCAGGCCAGCGGGTGGTCCTGTCAACCATGGTTAACAAATATGTGAAACCTTGAGAGGAGGGCAGAGGACCAACCAGGCCCACGTTTACGTGGTCAAAACGCCTCTCAGGAACCGGGAATGTTTCTAACGGGGCTTTAGTGTGGCGGTGTACTTTGGCCCATTGGCACTCAACATAGGTGTTAGCCCAGTCCCTAACGTCCTTCTTGAGGCCGTGCCACACAAACTTTGCTGAAACAAGCCTCTGTGAAGCTTTCGCACCTGGGTGGGAGAGACCATGGATGGCATCAAAAATTGATGCCTCCACCCCGAGGGAACGATAGGCCGAGGACTACCTGTGGAGATGTCACACAGGAGCATTGTGCCGGCTTTGCCAAAAACCACGTCCTTGATCTGCAGCCCTGTAGTCGAGGTTTTCAGGCGTTGCACGTCTGGGTCTGTGGTCTGAATCGCGGCCATGCGGTTGAAATCCAAACCAAGATGGACTGCCCCCGCCAGAGCCCGTGATAGGCAATCCGCCACGTGGTTGCTCTTACCGGCAATGTGCTGCAAGTCCGTGGTGAACTCTGAAATGTAAGACAGATGCCGTTGCTGGCGGGCGGACCACGGCTCAGCCACCTTGGCCATGGCAAAAGTCAGCGGCTTGTGGTCCACAAAAGCAGTGAAGTGACGGCATTCCAGCAGGGAACGAAAGTGTCTAATGGCGAGGTAGATACCTAGCAGCTCCCGGTCGAAAGTGCTGTACTTCCGCTCAACAAAGGCGCAGCTGACGGCTAAAGAAAGCCAGCGGCTGCCAGGCCCCACCTACCCACTGCTCGTAAACCGCACCGACAGCATACTCAGAGGCGTCCGAGGTGATGGCAATGGGGGCTGTAGGAGAAGGATGCGCCAGCATGGTGGCGTTCGCTAATGCTGCTTTAGTGGCATCAAAAGCCTTGACTCTGCTCTCAGTCCAGTCCACAGCGTGTTTGGGTTTACCTTTTAAGGCCTTGTGCAAGGGCCCCATGAGCTGAGCGGCTCGAGGGATGAAGCGGTGATAAAAATTCACCATGCCGAGGAACTCCTGCAGGGATTTGACAGTGAGCGGGCGTGGGAACTGTATGACTGCCTCCACCTTTGATGGGAGAGGAACTGCCCCGTCCTTAGTGACTCTGTGTCCTAGGAAGTCGATGGTGGAGAGACCGAACTGGCACTTTTGGCAGGGTTGACAATTAGTCCATGGTGGCTAAGCCGCTCAAAAAGGGTTCGGAGGTGCGCCAGGTGCTGAGACTTGGACATGCTCGCCACCAGGATGTCATCCAAGTACACAAAAAGGAAAGGCAGGTCCCGCAAAACAGAGTCAATGAGGCGCTGGAAAGATTGGGCGGCATTTTTAATGCCGAACGGCATGCCCAGGAACTCAAACAGACCAAACGGCATGATCACTGCTGTTTTGGGAATGTCCAGTGTGTGTACCGGCACCTGATGATATCCCCGGACGAGGTCCACCTTGGAAAAAATCACGCAATGCGAACTGCACTTCAGTCTGGGCGAACCATGCCGATGCTGACGATTCCCAGAATTCGGGGAGTTTGAGGGTGACAGCGTTCGCGGTCATGATCGCGTCGTGTCTCTGGATACGTCCAGCAGACTAATGTCGGGGTCACCAGTGTGGAAATTGCAGTAATTTGCAAGGGACAACTTCTCAGCATGTTACGTCATTACGCATTCCAAACATTTAAAGGGACCACGATCCCTGAACAGTTATGCAGAACACAGTGTACAGAACTACACTTAACAATGGTGAATTATGTCTGTCACATTCACTACAATAGCATACTTTAGCATACGTTTTAGTACATACTTTTAAAAAAGTACTTACAATGAAATGATATGCTTTAAAAGAATATAACTAAGTGTGAACTGAATATAATGCTTTATGAGAAATTTAAGTAAATATTTATATGTTATTTTACAATTACTTGTTTCTAGTTAAATAGTATTATTATTAATTACTAGTGTGAACTAAATGTAATATTCTGGCTTTGCATGGGTAAATTATAAAAAGCCTGGCACAACTATTCCCTACTCTATTCCTCAGAGTGTCTTATCATGAGATCATAGAAAAGATATCTCAATCAGTGTAAGTTTGTGTCTATACACATGGTTATGGATGTAGATATGCATTAAGAGACACTCATCAACATAAATCAGCTACAGATTGAGTGGACATGGAAACATATAGCATCTTGCTGTATTAGATTTGATTTTTTTTATTGTTTACTGTCCTGGATATATTCAGTGCCACTCTTATACTTTCAAAAAATGATATTTGTCTTGTCGAAATGTTTATTTTGTACTTACTTGAAATAGCATAGGATAAAGACAGCCACCAGTAATGAAGCCAGTGATATAGAGTATCCAATAGTGTACATGAGGTAAAGTCGCTCAAAGACCTCCTAAAAAAAACAGCAAAATAGTACACTTATAGAATTACGCACATGTTAATGTACATTTTAGTCCATGGCCAAAAAATACTATGGAAGCCTGTTTCCGCCACTAAATAAAAAATAAAACAAGGTAATGATAATTGTGACATTAATTAATTTAATTATTTTAATGCAATTAAATTGCAAGTTATAAATTTTGAATTGCGAGTTATAAAGTCAGAATTGTGTGATATAAACTCGCAATTGCGAGGAAAAAGTCTGAATTGTGAGATAAAAAGTCACAATTACCTTGTTTTCTTTCTTATTCAGTGGTGGAAACGGGCTTCCATAAAATACTTTTCATCTCCAAATTAAAAACTTTTTCTGTGTTGCTACAGTATGTAGATGTTTCTGTATGGTTGCTATTGGTGGCTGGTTACTGACCCATGTAAAAAGAGTCCATATCAAATCTTCTATGATATATTTGTCTAAAGAAATGATTCAATTTAATATGAATTTAGAATATTGAAATTTTTTACCATTTTGTTCAAACCATCTACTGTGATCAAGTGATGACTTGACTCTGCCAATGAGTTACATTCTGAAATTTATTACTTTCAATTAGGGAGTTGTTTAAATCACTAAACTAAGTTTAAATCACTAAATATGAGCAAGCAACAACAATACATGACATAAATTACAACCCGAATTCCGGAAAAGTTGGGATGTTTTTTAAATTTTAATAAAATGAAAACTAAAAGACTTTCAAATCACATGAGCCAATATTTTATTCACAATAGAACATAGATAACATAGCAAATGTTTAAACTGAGAAAGTTTACAATTTTATGCACAAAATGAGCTCATTTCAATTTTGATTTCTGCTACAGGTCTCAAAATAGTTGGGACGGGGCATGTTTACCATGGTGTAGCATCTCCTTTTCTTTTCAAAACAGTTTGAAGACGTCTGGGCATTGAGGCTATGAGTTGCTGGAGTTTTGCTGGTGGAATTTGGTCCCATTCTTGCCTTATATAGATTTCCAGCTGCTGAAGAGTTCGTGGTCGTCTTTGACGTATTTTTCGTTTAATGATGCGTCAAATGTTCTCTATAGGTGAAAGATCTGGACTGCAGGCAGGCCAGGTTAGCATCCGGGCTCTTCTACGACGAAGCCATGCTGTTGTTATAGCTGCAGTATGTGGTTTTGCATTGTCCTGCTGAAATAAACAAGGCCTTCCCTGAAATAGACGTTGTTTGGAGGGAAGCATATGTTGCTCTAAAACCTTTATATACCTTTCAGCATTCACAGAGCCTTCCAAAACATGCAAGCTCACCATACCGTATGCACTTATGCACCCCCATACCATCAGAGATGCTGGCTTTTGAACTGCACGCTGATAACCTGCTGGAAGGTCTCCCTCCTCTTTAGCCCGGAGGACACGGCGTCCGTGATTTCCAACAAGAATGTCAAATTTGGACTCGTCTGACCATAAAACACTATTCCACTTTGAAATAGTCCATTTTAAATGAGCCTTGGCCCACAGGACACGACGGCGCTTCTGGACCATGTTCACATATGGCTTCCTTTTTGCATGATAGAGCTTTAGTTGGCATCTGCTGATGGCACGGCGGATTGTGTTTACCGACAGTGGTTTCTGAAAGTATTCCTGGGCCCATTTAGTAATGTCATTGACACAATCATGCCGATGAGTGATGCAGTGTCGTCTGAGAGCCCGAAGACCACGGGCATCCAATAAAGGTCTCCGGCCTTGTCCCTTACGCACAGAGATTTCTCCAGTTTCTCTGAATCTTTTGATGATGTTATGCACTGTAGATGATGAGATTTGCAAAGCCTTTGCAATTTGACGTTGAGGAACATTGTTTTTAAAGTTTTCCACAATTTTTTTACGCAGTCTTTCACAGATTGGAGAGCCTCTGCCCATCTTTACTTCTGAGAGACTCTGCTTCTCTAAGACAAAGCTTTTATAGCTAATCATGTTACAGACCTGATATCAATTAACTTAATTAATCACTAGATGTTCTCCCAGCTGAATCTTTTCAAAACTGCTTGCTTTTTTAGCCATTTGTTGCCCCCGTGCCAACTTTTTTGAGACCTGTAGCAGGCATTAAATTTTAAATGAGCTAATTAAGTGGATAAAAGTGTAAAATTTCTCAGTTTAAACATTTGCTACGTTATCTATGTTCTATTGTGAATAAAATATTGGCTCATGTGATTTGAAATTCCTTTAGTTTTCATTTTATTAAAATTTAAAAAACGTCCCAACTTTTCCGGAATTCGGGTTGTAGATTATAGCTGCCTATGAGTTATGAAATTTGCACACACCTCCTGATTGCTGTGGTTAGTGTGCAGGTAGGTGGTGCATTCTGTGTAGTTGGCCCATGTCCGGTTTATAGTGGACACCTGCTCCCAGTCGCCTGATGTGTCACAGTGGCGATATGCGTAACCTACAGTACAAGGCAAAACCGAAATGCTTAATACTTAAGTAAATAGATAGATACACCAAAAAAAGTACCTGCCTCTGAGGACATTTCTACAGCTATTTTGTGCACTGTTTTAAGCTGAATTACCTTTACAAAAAAGAAGTGTGCTTTTAGTATTTTAATAAAAAAAAAAGTGAGTAAACTTTCAGTGTAGTTTGTATGTACTTATGTGTCATATATTTGACCCTGGAACACAAGACCAGTCATTAGGGTCAGAAAGCTGAATAAATAAGCTTTCCATTGATGTATGGTTTGTTAGGATTGGACAATATATGGCTGATATACAACTTTTTGAAATCTGGAATTTGAGGGTGCAAAAAAAATCGAAATACAGAGAAAATCGCCTTTAAAGTTTTCCTTGTGAAGTTCTTAGCAAAGTATATTACTAATCAAAAATGGCGTTTTGATATATTTACAGTAGGAAATGTACAAAATATCTTCATGGAACATGATCTTTACTTTTCGGCACAAAAGAAAAATACATTTTTGACACATAAATGTATTTGGCAATACATACTGTAGATTGATGCATACTGTAGATTGGCGATTGCTATAAATATACCCCAGCGACTTAAGACTGTTTTTGTGGTCCAGGGTCACATATATACTTAACAAATATATACTTAAAGGGACAGTTCACCTTCAGTTGCCTATCCTATTGACTTCCATAGTATGAAGAGAGAAAAAAACACCATGCAAGTCAATGGGGACCAGCAACTGAAGGTGAACTATCCCTTTAAGTCCTTTCAATAAAGAGGAAAGCTGCATTTAGATCCACATTCTCCACTCACTCCAATAACTGTGACAGAAAAACACACCTAGAAAAGAGATGTGCCTAGTAGTATTTAATTTTATTATACAAGACTTAATGAACAGTTAAAAACCAATATCCCTTTTCCTGTTGATGGTCCCCAAGGGAAATTAAGTTGTTGTTTTTTTTGTTTTTGTTTTTTGTCAAGGCTGTGCTCATTACGAGTGATTACTCTTTCACCGTGGATGAAGTATAGGAAGACTTTGATTACAATTCGTCAACCACAGACTCACACCCTCAACACTCCCTCAGCTCAGCCTAGATGCTTGGATTCCCTGGCTTCCCCTCGGCCCTCCGAGCCCATGGCTATACCATGGCCTGTCAACCCATCGCTCTACCTTAGCTTTACACTCTCTTGTCTCCACCATGGTCCATAATCACTTTGGCTCCACAGGTCTGCCTTGTCCCTCTGGTTCCCCCTCAGTCAGGCATCAGCCAGGTTTTGCTACAGACTTCCGTCTGTGGCTATTCCTCAGCTCTCCACTCCATTGGCTCCGTCCACAGGGCTCCTCTTCATCTGGCTCCCTCTCTCCCACCGGCTCCGCCTTGGTCTTTAACTTCAGCTTCATTCCAGTCCCATGATCATGTTCCACTGACCACCATGGGCATTCAGACCAGCAGTTTCATCATGGGTCTATGTCTCTTTGGCTCCGCCTTTCCCCGGCTCCACCTCGGTCGATCAATCCCCTGGTTCCCCTTGATTCACAGCCACGGCTTCACCCTGGCCTCCCTCCATCGACTCCACTGTGGGCTCTTCCTCCACCGGCTCCTCAAGGGTCTCTTCCTCTGCCAGTCCCTCAATTTTTTTCACCCACGGGTACCTGCACCCCCTCCCACCCCTTCGGTGTAGTCACCAGGTGGCAACTCTGAGTGTAAATGTCATGTTTTGTTTACTTAAAAGTATGAACTGAAATAAACTAAATTGCAGGGCCATTTAGTCCCAAGAAGTAATGAAACTATACTACTAGAACATTGATTTTAGTGTCCTTACTTCATAAAGTGTGCTTTACTAACGTGAAATGGATTTGAAATACTTCTTTTCTGTAAGAGAATGTAGCTTTTCAGGGTTAAAAGACTTTTTGCTTTCCCAGATTAATATCCAGGGTAGAGTAAGTAAGGCATTTATAGGTTAATTAGGTTAATTACATATTCTTCAGATTTAATTGTATTTAGTTCAGGGGGGTTTAGGCTACCTTTGTGGTTGAAGTCATAGATGTACTCAGGACACAGAACTGCAACCATCTGATCAGGCTTTCCCATGGGCCAGCAAATGATCCCATCCCATTCAGGAACACAGTGATCCTCTGAAAATACACACAAATATCATGTTTTACCAAAAGTATAACATCGAATACATCTATGCAGTCAACAAAATGGTGACAAGTCAAATTAATCTCCTCATATTGTAACCCAATATATAGTCCTGTATATTTCCTCAAAACCCAACAGCAGTGGATTCATATTCATCACACAGTTTAATCAATACTTTATCCCACTATAAGTAACAATGGGAACTGAGCTTAAATCAATGTTCCTTATCTTAAAATCTTCATATAAACAGGGCTACAGTCTAATTTGCAATCCTGCTTTCTCAAGGAAATTGGATCTGTGGGGTTAGGAAGATACAATCTTTTGATGGGTTCAGTATAGCTGACCATTTGTCACAAGTACTTTTTTATATTATATTGAATTAAACATTTAATTTAATTAGATATGGTAGGCAGGGTAGATATCAGCATAAGTAAGTCATATGGGCATACATGCACATTTGATTTCTCACCAAAGCAAACTTGTGATTAAGAGCACATCAAGCAGAAATACATTCTAATACCTCTGACCACATCCAACTGTGCACGGATGCTTCTCTCACACCTCGCCCGTGCATCAATCAGAAGAAAGATCTGTTCATCTCTGGTGATGACATCATCAGAATCAATCTGTAGTAAGAGCAGCACAGAAAGAGAAAACATTACTCTCTCCCTTTCACATTTTTCACTTTACATAATTCCAAACCAAATCATGATGTATACCAACCGCAGAATATCATCAACATATTTTGATTCTGAAAGATTTGTTGTGGGGTTTCATTGTACATTCTACATGGTAGACAAAATTATATTTCTAAAAAATAAAAAAGCTCATTTAACTGTATTGAATGTGCATTTGTGGATTTTTATAAAAAATGATGAAATAAAAGGCCACTTAAGTGTACTTAGATTTCCCTTTTAATGACTTAACACACTTTAATGCACTTTTACAAAATCCGCTTTATGTGGATATTAAAAGTTTTTATTTTTTTAAACACATTTTAAATAGTTTTTTAAATAATTATTTGTAAAGCTTAAAAGAAGCACACTTATTTTGATGTGATAACTAACACACTAAAGTAAGTATAAATAAAAAAAGGCAAATAATACATAAACATGTTGAAAAAAAGTAGCTTGGCCATTTCATCTGCACATGTGGGACTGCAACAGAATAACAGCTAACTCCCTTATATGCATATACGTGTTGATTTATCATTTTCTACAATCTCAGCTGAAATCATTGATATATCATCCATCTATCACCACATCTAGCACAGCTTCTTTTAGGCTGATGTGCTGTCTCTCAGTGTTGTGAAATATTTGCACAGTCCTGTGGTATGTGACGAGCTCTCTTCAACCTCCAGGATGAGAGAGCATATCCAACCTTACACACCCCACACCCATGGGCATCCCTTACCGCCGTCCCATACTATGAGCCCTGATCTCGACTAAACACAGAAGCATTTGTGCCCTGAATACATTCACCGGCAATTAGAAATACAAAGAAAGAAAGAAAGAAAGAAAAAAGAAAGAAAGAGTGTCCCAAACAAGATAAGAACAGAATGAACATATACAAAAAAATAGAGATCTAAACAAACTCCTGTGTAATTGTAACAAACTTTAAATCATTCAGCTTGTTGAGAACAAATGTCCATTCAAAGTGATTAAACCTATGATTTCATATTAAAATATAAGACCTTAACTAAATCTTGAGACCAGAATACCACAGAGACTTGACAATTAGCACTTTTGATCTGAATTTATGAACGACCTCCTAACAACCATCCTGAACACCCAAACATGTAGCTCTATGATAAATTACTTTTATCATAATATATCATATTTTTCGTTGTTGTTGTTGTTTCATGTTACTAATAATGATCTTACACTCTAAAAAATACTGAGTTGTTTCAACCCAACTTTGGGTCAATATAGACTAACCCAGCTGTTGGGTTAAATTTTGTAATTAAATTTTTAACCCAAAAGTTGGGTTAGCCCATATTTGACCCAAAGTTGGGTTGAAACAACCCAGTGTTTTTTAGAGTGTATCATCATTTTATGTATGCATGTATATATGTATTTATCTGTGTGTGTTTGTGTGTGTGTGTGCCTACTTATCCATACTTTGGGGACAACTTTGTATCCAAAAGTCAGTTAAACCTGACAAAATGTCCAAAAACCTCATGTCCTCATTTGTAAAACTGCTATAAATTAAATTAAAATTAAATTTAAATGTATCTATTTAGCAGACGCTTTTATCCAAAGCGACTTACAGTGCATTCAGGCTATCAATTTTTACCTATCATGTGTTCCCGGGGAATCAAACCCCCAACCTTGCGCTTAATAGCGCAGTGCTCTACCAATTGAGCTACAGGAACAAAAAAAAAATATATATATATATAGTATAGCATAAAAATAAAGTAGTTTTTTTTTTTTTTTTTGGTAAAAATGCAGAAAGTTTTCTGTAAGGGTTAGGTGTAGGGTTGGTGTAGGGAGATAGAATATACAGTCTGTATAGTATAAAAACCATTAAGCCTATGGAATTTCCCCATTTCGATAGCTAAGTAAATGTGTGTGTGTGTGTGTGTGTGTGTGTGTGTGTGTGTGTGTGTTTGTAAAAGCATCACTAAATGTACATTGCCCTTTCTCTTAAACTGTACTACACTCAAAATTTCAAATTACAAATGCTATGCTAAAATGCTTTACAATTTCATGCATAGACAAATATAACATTAATCACAGCATCATCATTACAGTTCACATTAGTCCTTGAGAGAGCAAGTGAAATTACATGTGAAATCATTTCACTAAAACTGCAAAAAGTCAATTAATCAACTGTTACATTTGATTAGTGTTTTTTTTTACCCCAGAAAAACATAGACATTAATGAACCACATTCTCACACAATCTATATCGCCATTGATTCGTAATAATTGGTTTGTGTGACTGCCCAGTGTTAAAGCATTTGTAAGGATGTCATCTGATAGACATAAGTGAAGGTTTATTTCATTAGACATTTAATTCATGTTTGAAGAGGGTTATTCTATTTCAGTGGTCGAGAAGTAAACTTTTGACCTTGCACATTAATCTAAAAACACCTGAATAAGTCTAAAGATCACTTCATTTCAAGATGTTCATACACCTGTCTTCTCCAGTCAAAGTGCAATTAGTGGCATGGCAGTGCTCTTGATCAATAGTGCTTCTTTAGGTCATGTTAATTCCCTTTCTAAATTGTCTGTTTATCGAGTGTTCATCTCTCACTGACAGCCTCATTTTCTGCTTCATTGAACATGTGCATGCATTAGCCAGTAATTCTTTTTGAGACTGACAGGACAAACAAAGAGATACACTTTCATTTCCTCAATAGCAAGAAATATAGGACATGCACAGCCCTGAAAAAAAAATCTTAAAAGAAGTGAGCTTCCACATTTGTAGTTTGCTGATACCACTTTAAGCAAAAGACTAATATACTTTTTCTACCTATAATGCCTAACAAAAATGTGGGTAATAAAGGGTAATTTTCCCTTCGTAGTGATTTCTCTTTCAATTTCCCTTTCAAGTGATTTCTTGGTTGGGGAATCACACACAGCCCTGCCTGCAGTCTTCTCATGGACCAATCAAACCAAACAAATCTACTTGTGTATTGTGACATTGTGACATTGATTCAACTAGACAATTGGGAAAGCTGATCAACAGAAGATGACCACATGTGTTCATCAATGACCCTGCATTTTGAATTGGATTTAAAGTAAAAATCAATTTACATTTTAGTCACATTAGAGAAGATTAAGAGCACTACAGATATCTCCAAAAGATCATGCACAGTCATTCACAATATTTGTCTATATTTTTTTTGTATTCATTTAGTTTGATCTTATAGTTTAGGTAAGTGTTTGCATATTCACATACAGTATATTTGCACTTAATTTGGTCTCATTCTTTATCCGAACAGATTTTATTAGTTTCAGATACTGATATACCTAGTTATATCAATATAAGTAGTTTTTAGGAAATTCTCTGAATCAAAATTGCTAACTATTGATAGAGACAAGAACAAATAAAAAGAAAGAATTAAAACTAACAGATTGTCTAAACCAAACAAGTAGTTAATATATTCAGTTACTGATTTATAAGTGGTGAGGAGGGAAAGCAGAAGACAACGGTATACAAACCTTGTGAAAAATAAGTAGATTTTTGCATAGGTTTAAAACGGATAATTATAACAGAAATTCTAGACTTCATAAGAATGGATTTAAGTGCGAACTCTGTGTCAGAAAGTTTTTGACCCACTTAAGTAAAATTGTATATGTAATTTTCGAATTACTTTTATTGTCTTTGAAATATAGTTAAAGTGTACCGCCAAATGTACTGACACACATTAAACCCAAATTTGTTTAAATGTCATTTCTATTGATACCTGCACATTTTTAATCTTGAAATTGCAATTTAGTACAATGGAAATGTATTATCTGGCACATCAGATAAGTGAAGTACACATGCACATACACTTGAGTGCATTCTTTTTCACAAGGTAAAGTCTAGACAAATTTGTGCAAACTGGAATGTCAGCAGTGAAATACTCACCAGAGCTCTGGCGTTCATCAGCACACAGCTCAACAAAAAGACCACAGAAACCTCCACTGACACCATGCTTAACCCAAGATCTCTGACCTTTTCCAGAACTTCAGCTCACCAGAGAGCTCCTGTTTCTCTTCAGGACATGGCGGTTTAACTGAGGTCCAGAGGAATGACGTTTGCGGCCGTTAATGTTTTGTTGTGTTAAAGCTGATGTTATTCGGATGCTGTTGTGTCCATCAATGATTCAACTGTTTGAGAATGATCGATAGTTTGTTTTAGTTGAGGTTAATTTATGGAATACCTGGATACACTTATATTTACATTTGTAGACATATAAAAAAAAAAGTAAAATTCACTTCCTTATAATCTTTTTTAAAGTAAAATAATAATAATAATAATAATAATACCGAAAGATGACAGTTGAGTATTCTTTACCCATCATAGATGACACTCTTTCATTTCTCAGATTCTTGGTCTCTTATCCTTGATTGAAGATGAATTTGGAGATCTGTTAAAGAGAGTCTGTCATTGTAGAGATGTGATCTGTATGTGAGCATATGTGTTGTGAGTGTTCAGAGGTAAGCAGTCTGGTGGTCATCGCTGGCCCTTGGCTTTTGGGCTCCACCACTGTTTATTATGTGGGATGGGCATGAAGAATGTTAACCCTTCATTGTCATGAGAAGACAAAGCCCTGACTTTCTAAGCCCATTCATGCACACACATTACAAACATTATTAACTTTTATCACTGAGATTTACATTTAAATTTAGTCATTTAGCAGTCATTTTATCCAAAGCGACTTACAAATAAGGACAATGGAAGGAATCAAACACAACAAAAGAGAAATAATATACAAGTGATATAACAAGTCCTAGTTAGCTTAAACGTAGTACACATAGCAAGGGCTTTTAAATAATATAATAAATAAAAAGAAAGCAAGCTTGTATTAGAGGTCTTTTTTTAACTGAGATGCTATTATAGTTTGATCAAATTGACAAAATTCTGCAAAATGTTAAAAATGTATATATAATATAATATAATATAATATAATATAATATAATATAATATAATATAATATAATATAATATAATATAATATAATATAATATAATATAATATTTAGTTTATAGTTTTTCATGTTCTCCATAAATTTTAATATATATATATATATTATATACAATTTTTACAGAATTCACAATTTGTAATCAAGTAGTAAATTACAAATATAAAATATAATAATATTATACAACTGTGCTAATATATGTTGTGCTAATATAACGTGTATTGTATTATATTATATTATATTATATTATATTATATTATATTATATTATATTATATTATATTATATTATATTATATTATATTATATTATATTATATTATATTATATTATATTATATTATATTATATATACATTTTTAACATTTTGCAGAATTTTGTCTGAAATATATTGCGGAAAAAGTGAAAAAGGTGCATAAACATAATTCAATATAAATTTTAAACCCCAGAAAGATCAAACATTTTAGAACGATCCATATCCATATCCCAAATCCAAGGACTTTTATTTTGGCATTAGTTTGTTCACCGGTAATGGCGCTTGTAAGGTTTCAGCCTCTTGGGCTCGAGTGGGATCAAATTAACTTTGAATTACAGAAAAACTGTGGTGTAATTTGACTTTTGTTTTCTTTCCTTATTTCTATTTTCGCAAGTAACGATTAACAGGTTAACTTTTGGTGATTAACAGTAACGTTAATTGTTTTTTAATAATAATTATGTACTGTATGTACAGTAAGAGAGGAATTTGCTAAATTTCATCTGTAGTAGGCTAAGTCAGCATTGTAAATACAAACGTACTACAGCCTTTGGAACATGAAATTTTTTTGCTGATTTACAGTAATTGTTTTTTTAAGAATAATTATGTACTGCACATACAGTAAGGGAGATTTTGACAAAATTTCACCTGTGGTAAGTCTGTCTTGTAACTCCAAACGTACTACAAGCTTTGGACCATGAAAAAACCCTTCTGATGATTTACAGTAATTGTTTTTTTTAAGAATAATTATGTACTGTATGTACAGTAAATTTCACCTGTATTAAGTCAGCATTATAGCTAAATACAAACGTACTACAGCCTTTGGAACATGAAAAACATATTTTGGTGATTTACAGTAATTGTTTTTAAGAATAATTATGTACTGCAAGTACAATAAGGGAGATATTGGAAAATTTTCACCTGTGGTAAGTCAGTCTTGTAACTCCAAACGTACTACACTTTGGACCATGAAAAAAACATTTTGGTCAATTACAGTAATTGTTTTCAAATATTAATTTTGTACAGAAAGGGTGATATTGTCAAACTCTCACCTGTAGGAATCAGTCTGGCAACTAGGAATGTACTACAACCTATGAAACATAAAAAAACTCTTTTTGATGAAATACAGTAATTGTTTTCTAACAATAATTATGTACTATATGTACAGTAATGGAGATATTGGCAAAATTTCACCTGTAGTAAGTCAGTCTTGTAACCAAAGAGTATAGAAGCCCAAGAGGCGAAACTCTCTTGTGTTATGGGTAACAGTCTGTAGATGGCGCTGCGGAGGCGCGGTCGTCATTATGGACTGAAAGCTGCTGAAATCGTTAGCGCCAGTTTGAGTGTAGAGGTTTTGCTGTTCGTTTTTAGAAATCTATACATAACTTTAACTGGCTAGCAGCTGGCTAGCAAGTAGCTGGCTAGTAGTACACTAGTTTCCGAAAGATGGTCAGAGTTCTTTTTTGTTCATGTGTGCATTTGCTAGATTATACACCTTTTTGACTAATGCTTCCATTCTATGTCAATGCCTCTTCTCTCACAAAAATAAAAAAAAAATACAAACAAACTTCTCATACACAAATGCACACACAATAGATGGTGGTGTCTGATTAATTACTGAGATCTTATGGCACCACTTCCATTTTAGTACTGTTTATAGTTCATGTGTGCACTTGCTAGATTGCACATCTTTTTTTTTTTTTGTACCTTTCCGCCTGTAATAGGACATTCACAGATTGTTTTTGTTCTTGCCATTGAAACGTTCACTGTGTGCACTTTCACTTAAGATGTTGAAAAACAAGTTGTTAATATTTTTGTGATATTCTTGTTAAAGGTGAACTGTCTTTAGAAATGCTCATTTATAATTTTATTTATTTATTTTTCCAAATCATATATATGGTGAGGGTGATGTTCACTAATGTCAAAATCAGCATTTGAATAAATCTTATTACTGTTTGTCTGCCTATATATATTATTTCATGAATTTCTGTTATTCATATAACAAGGAAAATGCATAATAGAACATAAATATTGATAGATTAAAGGTTTGTAATAATTTTATAAATGTATCTTTGCAAACCGTAAGTGGTAGGCTAATGAAGCCGATTCGGTGGGGACATACTGTACCCTTACAAAAAAGTGCTATAGGAATCTTATATTATATAGGAATCAAAATATTATAGTAATCTATAGGCCTATCTGGGACATACTACAGAAGTACGATAAGACTAATACTATAGCAGCTTTAAATTTTTACTTCATCACAGAAGTATGTTATCTTCTGTAATACCTCTATAATATCCTAGAGCCGCTATAGTATTTCTATAGTAGCCTAGTCTTATAGTACTTCCATAGTAATATTTTGTCCCAAAATACTATTTTCCTAAGGGTAATTAGGCCATGTATAACCAACACATAGACGTATATTTTCTGTCATTTAACGTCATCTAACGTCGGTCATCCTCATTAATGTATTTTAAATTGTTTTCATATTTAGATATGACGGCCAGAAAAAAAGAAGTTCTGTTAAGTTTTTGTTATGTTAAGTTTTTCAGTGCCATTGACTCCCATTATTTCTCTGCGATTTCCTTCAGTTTTCAGTCTATAATGGCAGCCGCGCATTCACGTCATGGGGGCAAATGTTGCTATAGAGCATTCTATTGAGTTTCACCTCTTGGGCTTCTATACTCTTTGTTGTAACTACAAATGTCCTACAACCTTTGGAACCTTAAAAAAACTTGGTGAATTATAAGAATTTTTTAAAGAAAATAGTTTGTGTGTACTGTACATACAGTAAGGGGGATATTTTCTCTAGCGACATATTGGTTAAATATTTTCTGTTAGTTTGCCCAAAAGGCATTTACTACGGCATTGTAAACATAATTTGTATTAATTATTTTACTTCGTTTTGTACTGAGAGGGAAATTTGCAGACGGTCCCTAAAGCAGCCTAGCCGAATCTCTAGCGAATCTCAAACCTAAAACTAACTTAACTGCGCTTCACAAGCAGCACTGGGCAGAACAAAACAAATGGTCCAAAGTCATAAAATACCCAAAGATGCTGCTCGATTCCGGATGATTGCCAAGTACACCATGATGATCAGGATTGCAGTGAGAGGTGAATGCATGAGATTTGGCAGGCAATAAACAACAAGCAACCTATGTATCATGGTAAAATCATGGTATTCTTCAAATTACCTTGGGGTAACTGTTACCAATTAAAAGAACAAAGTATTTACATGTGATGCATCTGATACCATCATTGTACTCTAAGTACATTAATTCTAATGACCCTGAGCTTTTTTTCAGAGGGAGGACCCAATCCAGAATTGAATGTTGCTTTGGCACAACTTCTTGAGCAGTGTCGAAACAAAAATCTACCAAAAGCCACCATAGAAGGAGCTCTAAAAGGAGCCGTAAAACAGATTTTACAGTGCTAAATAGTCTAAATAATCTACTGCTAATGAAACTGTAATATTTACACAAATAACAATTGTATAGCCTATATGCACAGATCGACAGACACACATACAAATACATACAGGGGTTGGAAAATGAAACTCAAATGCTAATATAGTGTCGGAGGTTTTACAACTATATCTCCGCAGTCTGGGGACATATATACATTCCATCAGTGAGAGCAGATTGAAATGTATTAGACGTGTGTATGTGTACAGTATGTATGTGTATGTATATATATATATATATATATATATATATATATATATATATACAGTACAGACCAAAAGTTTGGACACACCTTCTCATTCAAAGAGTTTTCTTTATTTTCATGACTATGAAAATTGTAGATTCACACTGAAGGCATCAAAACTATGAATTAACACATGTGGAATTATATATGGAATTATATACATAACAAAAAAGTGTGAAACAACTGAAAATATGTCATATTCTAGGTTCTTCAAAGTAGCCACCTTTTGCTTTGATTACTGCTTTGCACACTCTTGGCATTCTCTTGATGAGCTTCAAGAGGTAGTCACCTGAAATGGTCTTCCAACAGACTTGAAGGAGTTCCCCGAGAGATGCTTAGCACTTGTTGGCCCTTTTGCCTTCTGTCTGCGGTCCAGCTCACCCCTAAACCATCTCGATTGGGTTCAGGTCCGGTGACTGTGGAGGCCAGGTCATCTGGCGCAGCACCCCATATATATATATATATATATATATATATTAGAGGTGGGCATAGATTAATTTTTTTAATCTAGATTAATCTCAAGGTGATTTTGAAATTAATCTAGATTAATCTAGATTAAAATGGCTCATTCGAATTCTGCCGAAGGCATTCAGAATATGTGTGTTACCCAAATAAAATTGACAAACATCTCCTGTTTCCAAAATGCATCACAAAGTGCTTAAAAAAATCTGTAAACTAATTCCACATTGCACAAGGTGCAAACAACTTTACGCCTGTTTCACACATACTCCATCTGCAGTGCGTATGCGTTGCATATTTTTTTACGCACCCATGTTAACGGATTCCAGTTGCGTTCCAGGAGCGTTGCGTCTGCAGCAGTGCAGCGATCGTTTACGTACCGAGTAGTGGACTGCAAACGCGTCCCGTGTGAAAGCACATCGAGTCCGTGCTGCACCACATACGTAACGCACACAGACTGCATACGCACTGCAGACGGAGTATGTGTGAAACAGGAGTGAGCAGGGCCGTAGCTGGGGTCAGCGGGGCCCCGGTGAAGGTTGTACCAGTGGGCCCTGTTTGAAATTTTTTTAATTTGTATGTTCATTTATTTTTATTTATTTGTGCTATTTACACAATGTTTAAGTTTTTTTCAAGTTTGTAGGTGTCAAGGTATAGAAACCAAATAATTAAATGTAAAATAGCACTGGATAGTCTTCAATGTAAAAATGAAATATACACTCAAAACTACATTTTTTCAGACACCTTCAACATTTGTCACATTATTACAGTTTTGCTATATATATATATATATATATCAAAAATTATATCTGGTGTCTGAATAATTTTTTGTTTGACTGTTAAAACTACAAAGTAATTCAGTCAAGAGCAGTGAGTGATTTTCATTTTCTTGGATTAACATTACAGCAGCTAGTAGCTAAATTAGGCGCGGTCACTTTATGAAACGATAAACGCATCCAATATAATACACATCCCATTTTTTTCCTCAACTGTTTACTTTCACTTAAGAAATAACTGACCATTTTTTCGAGCATACTTTCCAACGGGGTATTTTGACATATTTTGTATGTATTTGTCGGCACAAGAGCAATAATAAGCAAATTCGAATTTCAAGTGTTTTGAGCGAGCCCCAACTTCCCGCTCTCTCTCCTGAGGCCAATAAGGAAGTGACTAAAATTGCAATTCATCGACTGGTCGCTTGAGGCTGGCTGCAAAAGGGAGTCAGTACCATAGGCTCCCCATGTTAAAATGCCCAACTTTACAGCAGGAAAAAAACATGTTTACAGCCTGGTTCAAAAAATGATTTTGGTCTAAATAGCTAATTTTGCCCTTCATGACAAATGTGAGGGGGTAAATTTTTTTATAACACATCCGTTTAAATTATATTAAGACTTAAAGTTCTGCATAATTAAGGGCGTGGCCACTTGAGTGAAAGGTGGATTGCCGCTGCTGACACTGCCGTCGTGCTAGGTGGGCGTGGCTTCAGCAAGTAGCTCCCGCCTTTTTGACCATTTTTGATTGTCCGGGAGAGTCGCGCGGTGACGCGCTGCCAAGATGGCGACGGCCCGCTGCGCTCTACACACTTCACTTTAGGCTTCAGAAACCACACTTCAGGAGTCTATGGGTGACGTCACGGACACTACGTCCATGTTTTTATACAGTCTATATGGTTTTGAGATGCCTTTCTCTGACTGAGTCCTGAACACCAGAACACCGCGAGTACTGATTTGGGTCTTTCACATCTTTTTGTTTGTTCAAACTGCAATTTGTATTTGTTCGTTCAGGTGCAGGAGGGACTTCGAAGAGAACTCCGCAGAAGAGAGCTCGGTTCAGTGTCTCTGTCCATGATACGCGGCTCTCTCTCTCGTGCGCACCGAACACAGCGCACGAGTAACCAGCTACTCTGTTCAGCTTTTCTGCGTCTTGTTTTTGGATGCTTTAATGTTTAAATCGACAAGCGGTAAGACTTAAAAACACGTGAAAAAGATAAGCTTTCGTGACGATGCGCAGCAGTGGCCCGTCAACTGTCCTGAGCATCTTTTTAGGCTGGCTTCAGCCAGTCGGTTATATAAAATATCAAGGTGAAAGTCATCATAGCTTGCTTAGTATAGACCCAGCTCCCAACCCAACTTTGAGAATAGATTAATGGTGATATTTTTTTTATTGCCGGATAACAGTCTCACGTTAACACAGCACGTTAACACAGCACGTTAACGCCGATAACGGCCCACCACTAATATATATGTATATATATAATATTTCTATATAAAACATATAAAAAAAATATGTGCACAATATTTCTAAAATTATTCAATTTGCCATTTTTTTTAAATGAAGGGTTGCAGAAATCTGTACACCATTGAATCAAGTATGTCCTCCCTATTGGTTCCTTTGTTGTCAGCATTATGTCTGAGAATGATTTATTGGGCTTTGTTACACTTTACATTGTCAATATGTTATTCCTCTTTAAATGTTTTGGTTCAGCATGTTTAGCCTGTTGATCAAAAAAATAATAAAAAATGGTTGTTGGTGCCAAGCGGGCCGGTCTGAGTATTTCACAATCTGCTCAGTTACTGGGATTTTCACGCACAACCATTTCTAGGGTTTACAAAGAATGGTGTGAAAAGGGAAAAACATCCAGTATGCGGCAGTCCTATTGGCCTATTGGAGGAGAATGGGCCGACTGATTCAAGCTGATAGAAGAGCAACTTTAACTGAAATAACCACTCGTTACAACCGAGGTATGCAGCAAAGCATTTGTGAAGCCACAACAAGCACAACCTTGAGGCGGATGGACTACAACAGCAGAAGACCCCACCGGGTAACACTCATCTCCACTACAAATAGGAAAAAGAGGCAACAATTTGCACGAGCTCAACAAAATTGGACAGTTGAAGATTGGAAAAATGTTGCCTGTTCTGATGAATCTTGATTTCTGTTGAGACATTTAGATGGTAGAGTCAGAATTTGGCGTAAACAGAATGAGAACATGGATCCATCATGCCTTGTTACCACTGTGCAGGCTGGTGGTGGTGGTGTAATGGTGTGGGGGATGTTTTCTTGGCACACTTTAGGCCCCTTAGTGCCAATTGGGCATCGTTTAAATGCCACGGCCTACCTGAGCATTGTTTCTGACCATGTCCATCCTTTTATGACCACCATGTACCCATCCTCTGATGGCTACTTCCAGCAGGATTATGCACCATGTCACAAAGCTCGAATTATTTCAAATTGGTTTCTTGAACATGACAATGAGTTCACTGTACTAAAATGGCCCCCACAGTCACCAGATCTCAACCCAATAGAGCATCTTTGGGATGTGGTGGAACGGGAGCTTCGTGCCCTGGATGTGCATTCCACAAATCTCCATCAACTGCAAGATGCTATCCTCTCAATATGGGCCAACATTTCTAAAGAATGCTTTCAGCACCTTGTTGAATCAATGCCACGTAGAATTAAGGCAGTTCTGAAGGTGAAAGGGGGTCAAACACAGCATTAGTATGGTGTTCCTAATAATCCTTTAAGTGAGTGTGTGTGTGTATATATATATAGTACAGACCAAAAGTTTGGACACACCTTCTCATTCAAAGAGTTTTCTTTAATTTCATGACTATGAAAATTGTACAGTCACACTGAAGGCATCAAGGGCTATTTGACCAAGAAGGAGAGTGATGGGGTGCTGCGCCAGATGACCTGGCCTCCACAGTCACCGGACCTGAACCCAATCGAGATGGTTTAGGGGTGAGCTGGACCGCAGACAGAAGGCAAAAGGGCCAACAAGTGCTAAGCATCTCTCGGGGAACTCCTTCAAGACTGATGGAAGACCATTTCAGGTGACTACCTCTTGAAGCTCATCAAGAGAATGCCAAGAGTGTGCAAAGCAGTAATCAAAGCAAAAGGTGGCTACTTTGAAGAACCTAGAATATGACATATTTTCAGTTGTTTCACAATTTTTTGTTATGTATATAATTCCATATATAATTCCACATGTGTTAATTCATAGTTTTGATGCCTTCAGTGTGAATCTATAATTTTCATAGTCATGAAAATAAAGAAAACTCTTTGAATGAGAAGGTGTGTCCAAACGTTTGGTCTGTACTGTATATATATATATATATATATATATATATATATATATATATAAAAGGGTGCCTGGCGAAAGTATTCATACCCCTTCATTTTTTTTTCCCAGATTATGTTGTTGTTTATTCCAGTATCTCTAGAAGATATCACTACACTATCATTACACTCATGCTGTGGGGGTATTTTCCAGCGGCGGGGACTCGTCAGAGTAGAAGTAAAGCTCAACACAGAAATAGCCTTAATGAAAACCTAGACAGATTATTTAGAAACTGTACTGGGCCGAAGGTTCACCTTCCAACAGGACTAGACAATGTAAGAGTTGCTTATGGACTAGTCTGTGAATGTCCATGGGCTTGAACCCAAACATTTCTGGAGAAACTTGAAAATGTTTGTCGTACCCCATTCAACATGACGGAGCATGAGTGGTGAAGAGGTTATGAGAAGTATGTCATAAAATTGGCAAATGCAGATGTGCAAAGCTTGTCAGGTCATATACAAAAAGACTGGAGGCTGTAAAGGTGCTTCAACTAAGTACTGAGTTTAAGTAGACTAGTAATGCAATATTATTTTACTTTTTTCTTTTTAGTACATTTGCAAAAAAGCTTCGCCATTATGGTCTATGGAGTGTAGATAGATTTGAAAAAAAGTATTTTAAAGAAGTGTAACTTCATTGCAGCAACATGAAAGATGAATACTTTCATGGCACTTTTTTCATACTTTTCAAGGCACTGAATATATATGTTTTTAAATTTAAATGATGTCATCATTCATTCACCTACATACATATTTTTTTCCTTGCAACAATAATTTGCAGTGTCCATCATGTCTGTCAGCTCCATAAATGACTTATGCTCACATAAGATTCTATAAGAGTATCGTAAATTTAGTCCACACACTGAGATATCGAGTGTGTCTTTTTAACACACACACACATCATGTAACTTCAGAAGACTTTTGGAGGCATATTAGTTTTTTTAATTCCTTAAATCTTTTTTGAGGGATTTATATTTTCATTTTATTTTTGAAGCTTGACAGGTGTGGTCAACCCAGTAACCCAGTAAAACCCAGTACAAAATGCTTCAATATTCTGTTAATTGTACATTGATGAGATATTAATATAAATAACACTTTTTTTTTCAATGTGTAATAGAAGACAAAAGCCAGGAGTCCGGTTTCTGTATGAGTCCACAGGACGGGGTGGGTGCACATTGCTCATTGAGGTTTTGACTGACAACAACACATGGTCCCATCAAGAAATCAAGCATATCTTAATGAAACATGGGTTAGTACTGATTTGTACTCAAGATCAAAATCAAGATGTAGTTAGTAGTTAGGCACAACTCAGTGTACGGCTTTTCTCTGTTTGTCCACAGTGGAGCGCTGTGTGAAGGAGCACGGCGGAACTTTGACAAGAAAGGTGTTGTGACAGCATCAAGAGATGGGCTCTCCTCTGAGAAAGCTCTAGAGCTGGCCATTGAGACAGGAGCTGAACATGTGCAGGAGATGGAGGATGAGGAGGAGCGACCCATACTACAGGTCTGAGCACTCTTTCATAGCAGGAGTGAGTAATATTTAGAATTGAAGTATTTCATTCTGCCTTTCAGTTTATAAGTGTGAATTTGAATCGACTTGGCAAACATGCTCCGAAAGAATGCAATTTAAATGGAAGAGGATTTTGCTGAAATATAGGATGGTTTAATAAGATATATCTGCCTGGTCAGGTGAAAAAAAAAGTTCAATACTGTCTAAATAATTAACAGCCAACAAATCAAGATTTTATATTGAATGTAAAGTGTCACAAAATATCCATCACAATCATTTCAGATGACTTTATAAAAATACATATTTTGATTATATTTAGCCATAACCACACTGATTGAATAAAATATTTTCAAATTTGTACAATATAACTGATACATGTTATTATTTAAAAAAGCACTGGCAGTCATGGTTTGGAGTAAGTTTTTTTAATGTTTTTGAAAGACATGTCTTATGCTTATCAAGGCTGCTGTGAAAATTATTACTATTTAAAATAATTGTATTTTAATATATTTGAAAATGTTATTTACTCCTGTAACGGAAAAGCTGAATTTCAGCATTATTACTCCAGTTTTCATTGTCACATGATCTTTCAGAAATCATTGTAATATGCAGATTTGGTGCAGATTTTTTCCCCTTTTGAAGCACTACCAAGTGGCCAAGCTCTGCAATTTTTTCTTACGGAAGTGTTCTGAGTTTGGCAAAAGATATAGCATTCCATTCTGTTCTGCCATATTAATAAAAGTGGCCCTGCCCCTTTCAATCGTTTTTTTTTTTTTTATAGTTATTGACGTTTACTCTCTAGAGAAAACGTAGGACTAGTTTGCAATAGTAGGTTTTCAAAAAGTCCAAAATACCCGAATTATTAAATTATTAAATTAAGCTGGGGTGATGATTTAATTTTCTGAGAGCTGCTACAAATCTGATTAGGCGCTATGTTGACAGTGCAATAGTTCCAAGTCCAAGGGTGTGAACATCACGTATTGTCATCTCAAAAAAACAATAATTACGACATGATGTGAATGCAGCATAATTCTGATACATGTGTTTCCAAGTTGGGTGGCCCATAAACTTTAAACATGATGAAGGGGACAATGATTGCTGATGATTTCTGTTTTCATTTTGAAAAGCTTGTATTTGCGTTTTACTTGAAGTTAGGCTCAGAGGCTTTATTTATTTTTTATTTAATGACATAATTCCACAGTGTTTGCTAAACTTTCTGTAATGAATTATAGATGCAGTGGTTTTTGTCACAGGTTTATATACGGGTATGGAAATTTCCACACGGTCACATCCCTAGTTCCCTTTCAGTCGGTCACTCTCGACACCACGTCGGTGACCGACGAATATGGGATATCGCTTCGATAGACCAATCTACTTCGAGTGTAAACTAAACGAGCCAATGCACATTGGCATGCAATTATTGCATCCAGCTGCCGCTGATCACTGCGTGAGTATAAGAGGGCAGCAGGTGCAATGCATACCAGCTTTTCGCTTCGGAGCCGAGCGTTAGTATCGCTCTGCTCAACTGTGTCTGCTGTGAACTACGAGTTCAGCACGCTCTCGGAAGCTTCGTGTGTTGGCGAGACGGCGCTTCAGCGGCGGTCGTCCCTCTGTCGAGTGGATTGCACACTTCAGACCGGCCTCTTTGGCGACGCAGTCGAGACCTTGGCCCAGCAAGTCTCGGCTGCCCAGAAGCAGACTGAGGCGATCCGACACATCCTGCCCTGGCGGGCAGCTGCTGCCTCTACCCGCCCGCCGGCCGCAGTGCCCCAGCCTGCTCGTCGCCGAGGGCAGCCCCCTGCATCCGCCCCCTCTCACGCGCCGCATCTGCAGCAGCCTCCAAGTGGTGCCGTGGAGCTGGGCGCAGGCAGGCTGCCCCTCCCATCCCGGCCCCCGTCAAACTTGGCGGTGAGCAGAAGAGCAAGAGGCCCCGGGACGGGTGACCCAGAGAGAGGTAGCTGCTTTCTGGGGGATGGTGAAGGCACCTCTCCCTCCACTGGAGGAGGGCCGGGCGGAGAATCTGGAAATCTCGACAGGAGAGCAGTTTTCTCCCTCTCTGGGTCCCAGGAGGGCACGGAGAGTTGCGGACGGCCAAGCTCCGGACCTCACTCATCCTCCTCCTTTGCCAGATGGCAGCAGCGGGCGGTTTGAGAGCGTCAACAAAGGCCCTACTCACGCACCCTCTGCCAACCCGTGGAACCAGGTGAGCCCTGCACCCCACACTCGCACCACACTCCGGCCTGCTCACAAGCCGCCCGAGTTGGGTCCCTGTGTTTCACCTCGCTGCCCCACTGCGGGTACGGCTGTGGTTCCGCTGGTCCCGCTTGTACGGTTTTTAAGCGCCTGGTCAGCGCTACCCAGCTCGTCTCGCTGGCTTCTGCGAACCATCAGCCTCGGCTATGCGATTCAGATTGCCCGGCATCCCCCCAAGCTCTGGGGCGTCCGCTCCACTACAGTGTAAGCGTCCGATGCCCCTGTCCTGCGGGAAGGGATCGCAGTCCTACTGGCGAAGGACGCGATAGAGCCGGCCCCTCCAGCCGATATGAGGATGGGGTTTTACAGCCCGTACTTCATTGTACCCAAGAAAGGCGGTGGGTTATGACCGATCTTGGATCTGCGAGTTTTGAATCGGGCCCTCCATCGGCTACCATTCAAAATGTTGACACAGAAACGTATTTTCGGGTGCGTCCGTCCCCAAGATTGGTTTGCAGCGATCGACCTGAAGGACGTGTACTTTCATTTGTCCATCCTTCCGCGCCACAGACCTTTACTGCGTTTGCGTTCGAAGGACTGGCATATCAGTACAAGGTCCTGCCCTGCAGGCTGTTCCGGTCTCCCCGTGTCTTTACGAAAGTCACGGAGGCAGCTCTCATTCCTCTCAGAGAGCAGGGTGTTCGCATTCTCGACTACTTAGACGATTGGCTGATACTAGCACAGTCTAGAGATCAGTTGTGCGAGCACAGGGATGTTGTGCTCCGGCACCTGAGCCTGTTGGGCCTTCAGGTCAGCTCGGAAAAGAGCAAACTCCCGTGGAGGATCTCTTTTCTCGATATGGAGTTGGATTCGGTCGAACAGACAGCACGCCTCACAGAGGAACGTGCGCGGTCGGTGCTAGCCTGCTTGAATACATTCAAGAGCAGGACAGCGGTCCCACTGAAACTCTTTCAGAGGCTCCTGGGGCATATGGCGGCCGGGGTGGCACTTACACCGCTCGGCCTATTACATATGAGACCGCGCCAGCACTGGCTTTATGGCCGAGTCCCGAGGTGGGCGTGGAAGTGCGGCACTCACCGGGTCCAAGTTACACTGGCCTGTCGCCAAACCCTCACTCCGTGGTCAGATCTTGCATTTCTCCGGGCAGGGGTGCCCCTAGAGCAGATCTCCAGGCATGCTGTGGTTTACACGGATGCCTCCACCACCGACTGGGGGGCCACGTACAACGGGCATGCAGTCTCAGGGGTTTGGACGGGCTCGCAGCTGCAGTGGCACATCAACTGCCTAGAGTTGCTAGCAGTACACCTTGCCTTGAACCGTCTCAAAGGTCTCTTGTGAGGCAAGCATGTGCTGGTCCGAACGGACAACACTGCGACCGTTGCGTACATCAACCGACAAGGTGGTCTGCGCTTCCGTCGCATGTCGCAACTCGCTCGCCACCTCCTCCTTTGGAGTCAGAAGGTTCTGAGGTCACTTCGTGCCGTTCACATTCCAGGCCTGCTCAATCGTACAGCCGACGAGCTGTCTCGAGCAATGCTCCCGGGAGAATGGCGACTCCATCCCCTGACAGTCCAGCTGATTTGGAGATGGTTCGGAGCCGCTCAGGTAGACCTGTTTGCTTTTCCAGAGACCTCTCACTGCCAGTTGTTCTACTCCCTGACCGAGGGAACTCTCGGCACGGACGCACTGGCACACAGCTGACCTACGCAAGTATGCGTTTCCCCCAGTGAGCCTTCTCACACAGACACTGTGCAAAGTCCAGGAGGACAAGGAGCAAGTCTTGCTAGTAGCGCCATATTGGCCCATGTGGACCTGGTTCCCTGAACTAGTGCTCCTTGTGACAGCCCCTCCTTGGCCAATTCTTCTGACGAAGGATCTACTGACTCAGAGATGGGGCACCATTTGGCACCCGCGTCCAGACCTTTGGAAACTCCATGTCTAGTCCCTGGACGGGACGCGGAGGTTCTAGGTGACCTACCCCAAGAGGTAGTGAACACCATCACTTCGGCGAGAGCACCGTCTACGAGACACGCTTACGCCTTGAAGTGGAACCTGTTCGTTGAGTGGTGTTCTTCTCGCCGAGAAGACCCCCGAAGATGCCCGATTGCGGTCGTGCTATCCTTTCTGCAGCAAGGGTTGGAGCAAAGGCTGTCTCCCTCCACCCTCAAAGTCCAGGTTGCCGTTATTGCTGCGTACCATGACCCAGTGAATGGGAAGTCTCTGGGTAAGCATGACCTCATCGTCAGGTTCCTTAGAGGGGCCAAGAGGTTAAATCCTTCCCGGCCTCCCTGTATACCCTCTTGGGACCTGTCTCTAGTGCTTAAATCACTACAGCAGGGCCCATTCGTGCCTTTGCATTCAGTTGAGCTAAAGTTTCTTTCATTGAAAACTCTGCTCCTGCTTGCACTGGCCTCCATCAAGAGGGTAGGGGACCTGCATGCATTTTCGGTCGACAATTCGTGCCTACAGTTCGGGCCGGCTGACTCCCAGGTAATCCTGAGGCCCCGGCCTGGCTACGTGCCCAAGGTTCCCACTACACCCTTCAAAGACCAAGTGGTGAACCTGCAAGCCCCTGGAGGAGGCAGACCCAGCCCTGGCTTTGCTTTGTCCCGTCCGAGCATTAAGGTGCTACGTAGACCGGACACAAAGCTTCAGGACCTCAGACCAGCTCTTTGTCTGTTACGGAGGCCGGCAGAAGGGGAGTGCCGTCTCTAAGCAGAGGATGGCCCACTGGATTGTGGATGCCATAACCCTGGCTTATCAGGCTCAGGATGTGCCCTGCCCGTTCAGGTTGCGAGCTCACTCAACTAGAAGTGTTGCATCCTCCTGGGCACTGGCTCGTGGTGCCTCGCTGACAGATATTTGTAGAGCTGCGGGCTGGGCGACCCCTAACACGTTCGCTATGTTCTATAGCCTTCGTGTAGAGCCGGTATCCTCCTGTGTTCTCACCTCAAACGGGTAGTGGCACTGAGAGGCCCCGGTTAGTGTCGGCTTGCTTAAACCGCTCCAGAGTGTCCGTATTGTAGACCCTATTGAGATCCTCCATCACCCTAAGCAGCTGGACGCAGCGGAACGTCCGGCGCCAGACCTTCATGATGAATCTGTGAGAACCATGGAAGGGTGGGTTCCATATTGAGACCTAAGCGGTACTCATATGTGTATAGTCCACGGTATAGCCTTAGAGCCTGTGTTTCCCCGGCAGACTTCTGCCTTCCCAAGAGGGTTTTAATCACCTCAAATTTCTCCTTATACTCCTAAACGGATGCTATATGTGTATTTGCCTCCGAGACCTCCTTCGGGAAGGATGGGGCTTCCGCAGCGTCCCGGCTCCAAGCGGACCGGGTACGTTTTCCCAGTGTTATCCAATCTCACCCAGTGAGGTAGTGCTTTGACAACGGTGAGTGGAGCTACTCGTTCTGAGCCCCAGCCTACACCTAATAGGGGCGCAGGCGGCTCGCACAGGGCACTGGAAGGGGCAGCACCCATGGCGCTTTGATAGGGATCCCTATCAAAGCTGCCGGGTCCCCGGCTCGGCTCCTCAGCGAAAAACTGGTATGCATTGCACCTGCTGCCCCCTTATACTCACGCAGTGATCAGCGGCAGCTGGATGCAATAATTGCATGCCAATGTGCATTGGCTCGTTTAGTTTACACTCAAAGTAGATTGGTCTATCGAAGCGATATCCCATATTCGTCGGTCACCGACGTGGCGTCTCCGTTCCCTCCTTCAGGGAACGAGGGTTACCATACGTAACCGAGACGTTCCTATGAATTAGAATTACTGTGTTCTTTTCGCCAATTTTTAAAGGACTGTGTAGAATTTTACTTTGTAGAATCTATTTGTGTAAAATTAGTTTTAAGAAATTGTCTCAGTTGTTAACCCTTTTTTCCCCTTCAGTTTATCTGTGACATTGCGTCCATGAAGGCTGTGCGGAGTGCTCTAGAAGGTCTGGGGGTTCATACGCTGTCAGCCGGTCTGGAGATTGTTTCTCATACCCCCTCTCTCCTGACTCAGACTCAGCTAGAGACCGCGTCCACCCTGCTGGATGCTCTCAATGACTGCCCTGATGTGGTCCAGATGTGGGATAACATCCATGCTCAGACCTAGAGCTCACAATTCATGTCAAGCTGACAAGTGGAACAAGATAGAAGAACTACTCAATTATCTACATGCCTTAACTGGAAGAAATGGACCTGCTTGGCCAAATTTTATTAGACTTTATTTGGATTTTTGTGCGATGGTAAATGCTTGATAGACCTTGTTGATATATCTTTAGCATGGCAATAAAAAAGATATGTAAGTCAGATGTGGATATTATTGAATAGCATTATATATTTTCAATGTTGTGATCTTTGTAATAATATTATATTAGAAAGTATTATATCACAAATGAATATTGAGAATTCATTAGAACACACATGAATTTTGAGAAATATTTTACTATTTTTCTGAAAATCAGTTCTGGATAGAAAGAGATAGAAAGGCAATTTTCCCACAAGCTTAAAAAAAGGAAGTGAATCATATTTGCACTATGCAATTTTTTATTGAACATTGAGAAGCAGGGTCAGGAATGAATTGTGGCTCGGTGTAAAAATGACTTAAAGAAAAACTGTGTGGGCAAAATGTTCAGTAAGAATTATTTCACATAATTCAACTGACATATTAAAGTTTTGTGTATTTGATTAGGTTAGAAAAACTCAAATCAGGTGCTCCCTATCTAGAAATATATAAAACAGAAGAATATTACAAACCAGCTGTATTTTAAAAGAACTCACCAATGCTAATACTGCATTCAGGTCATGCTGTAAAGATCATATTTACAAACTGAATGCACATGAACAGCAAAATGTTGTTTTAGTGGGAAACTCAGAAAAGTCCAGAGTTGGGATAATACAGGGAGCATCTGTATCTATGTCAAATATGTTAAAATGAAGGAAATTATTATTATTTTAATTCACAAGAAAAGTAACTAAGTTACAACAGTATTGCATAATTACAATAGAATATACTGTTCACACTTTAGTTTCAAGATCAATTCTCGGTATTAACTATTAACCATGACTTTTGTTTTGTCTAATTGAACTCCTGTTTTGTGGTTTTTACCAATTAATGGTTAGTAATGTAGTTAAATTTAGGTATGCGGTATGATTAAGAGATCTTAAATATGGTCATGCAGAATAAGGCATTTTTTAAGTACTAAAATAATATTTTTTTGCATTATTGACACACTGTTTTCCTAATGAATGTTGTTCAGTTGCTTTGATGCAATGTATTTTGTTTAAAGTGCTATATAAATAAAGATGACTTGACTAAATATGGAGGTAATATACATAAGCAACTGGTTAATGATGAGAATTGGTCCCTTACTGTAAATAAAGTGTTACCATTGATTCATTATAAAGCACCTTCATGAATTGAATAAAACACACACACACACAAAGCTTTTGTTGTATTTAGCATTTTGTAGAAGTAGTGCTTAAAAAATACAGGTACATCACCATCTCGCCTCCGGACCAAAGTGACTTGTATGCACCTGAGATTGACTTTACATCTCATAAATCTGAATTTCCCAGCAGGATTTAAAGGGTTAGTTCACCCAATAATCTAAATTATGTCAGTAATGACTCACCCTCATGTCATTCCAAACCCGTAAGACCTCCATTCATCTTCGGAACACAGTTTAAGATATTTTAGATTTAGTCCGAGAGCTCTCAGTCCCTCCATTGAAGCTGTGTGTACAGTATACTGTCCATGTTCAGAAAGGTAAGAAAAACATCATCAAAGTAGTCCATGTGACATCAGAGGGTCAGTTAGAATTTTTTGAAGCATCAAAAATACATTTTGGTACAAAAATAGCAAAAACTATGACTTTATTCAGCATTGTCTTCTCTTCCGTGTCTGTTGTAAGCGAGTTCAAAACACAACAGTTCAATGATATCCAGTTCGCGAACGAATCACTCGATGTAACTGGATCTTCTTGAACCAGTTCACCAAATCAAACTGAATCGTTTTAAACAGTTCGCGTCTCCAATGCGCATTAATCCACAAATGACTTAAGCTGCTAACTTTTTTAATGTGGCTGACACTCCCTCTGAGTTCAAACAAACCAATATCCCGGAGTAATTCATTTACTCAAACAGTACACTGACTGAACTGCTGTGAAGAGAGAACTGAAGATGAACACCGAGCTGAGCCAGATAATGACTCGTTCATGAGTCAAGAACCATTTCTGTCAGATGCGTCCGATTCGAGAACCAAGGAGCTGATGATACTGCGCATGTGTGATTCAGCGTGACGCAGACTGACACACAGAGCGTCTGAACTGAACTGATTCTTTTGGTGATTGATTCTGAACTGATTCTGTGCTAGTGTTATGAGTGCGGGTAGACCGAAGGCTTGAGTGAAGGGAAATCATCGCCAATGACGTCATTACGTCGAGCGCAAAAGAACCGGTGAACCATTTTTTTTTGGACCAAAATGTATTTTCGATGCTTCAAAAAATTCTAACTGACCCTCACACGGATGTCACACGGACTACTTTGATTATGTTTTTCTTACCTTTCTGGACATGGACAGTATCAGAATCAGAATCAGAATCAGAATGAGCTTTATTGCCAGGTATGTTCACACATACGAGGAATTTGTTTTCGTGACAGAGCTCCGCAGTGCAACATAACAGCGACAGAACAAAAAACACAATAAGGAATAAAAAATACAAAAAAATACAAATAGGTGGGTAAGGATTGACAATATACAAATTGACAATGTATGGCAGGTATATTAAAAAGAGCATTTATGTATGTACATGTATATTATGTGGAAAAATTGTAACTGTACGCTAAGTATGTGTGTTTGGATAGATAAGTGTATGTCTATATAAATATAAATATAAGTAGTATAGTGTGTTCCATGTATGTACATGTATATTATGTGCAAAAGATTTACGTGTACGCTAAGTATGTGTGTTGGATAAAAAGTGTAGTGTATATAAATATAAATAGTGTAGTGTGTCCCACAGTTATTATCAGCTGTTCATAAGATGGATTGCCTGAGGGAAGAAACTGTTCCTGTGTCTGGTCGTTCTGGTGCTCAGTGCTCTGTAGCGTCGACCAGATGGCAACAGTTCAAAGAGGGAGTGTGCTGGATGTGAGGGGTCCAGAGTGATTTTAACAGCCCTTTTGCTCACTCTGGATAAGTACAGTTCTTGAATAGATGGGAGGGTTGTACCGATAATTCGCTCAGCAGTCCGGACTACCCTCTGTAGTCTTCTGAGGTCAGATTTAGAAGCTGAGCTGAACCAGACAGTTACTGAAGTGCAGAGGATGGATTCGATGATGGTGGAGTAGAACTGTTTCAGCAGATCCTGTGGCAGGTTAAACTTCCTCAGCTGGCGAAGGAAGTACAACCTCTGCTGGGCCTTTTTCACAATGGAGTCAATGTGAATGTCCCACTTCAGGTCCTGAGAGATAGTGGTGCCCAGGAACCTGAATGACTCCACTGCAGTCACAGTGCTGTTCATGATGGTGAGTGGGGGGAGTGCAGGGGGGTTTCTCCTGAAGTCCACGATCATCTCCACTGTTTTGAGCGTGTTAAGCTCCAGGTTGTTGAGACTGCACCAGACAGCCAGCTCTTTAACCTCCTGTCTGTAAGCAGACTCGTCACCGTCCTGAATGAGGCCGATGAGTGTGGTGTCATCTGCAAACTTCAGGAGCTTGACAGAGGGGTCCTTAGATGTGCAGTCATTAGTGTACAGGGAGAAGAGCAGTGGGGAGAGAACACAGCCCTGGGGAGCTCCGGTGCTGATTGTACGGGTGCTGGATGTGTATTTTCCCAGCCTCACTAGCTGCTGCCTGTCTGTCAGGAAGCTGTTGATCCACTGACAGACGGAGGTGGGCACGGAGAGCTGAGTTAGTTTGGGCAGGAGGAGGTTTGGGATGATCGTGTTGAAGGCAGAGCTGAAGTCCACAAACAGGATCCTCACATAGGTCCCCGGTCTGTCTAGGTGTTGCAGAACATAATGCAGTCCGATGTTTACTGCATCGTCCACAGACCTGTTTGCTCTGTAGGCAAACTGAAGAGGATCCAGCAAGGGTCCAGTGATGTCCTTCAGGTGGGCCAGCACCAGTTTTTCAAATGACTTCATGACTACAGACTTTAGAGCCACAGGCCTGTAGTCATTTAGTCCTGTAATTTTGGATTTCTTTGGGATGGGGATGATGGTGGAGCGTTTGAAGCATGAAGGGACTTCGCACAGCTCCAGCGATCTGTTGAAGATCTTTGTGAAGATGGGGGCCAGCTGGTCAGCACAGGATTTCAGACAGGCTGGTGTAACACAATCTGGGCCTGGTGCTTTTTTCCTTTTCTGCTTCCTGAAGACCTGGCGCACCGCATCCTCGCTGATCTGTATTGCAGGTGTGGGGGAGAGGGGGGATGCAGGAGGTGTGAATGGTGAGAGCGCTTGATTGGAGAGGTGTTCAGGGTGGGTTGCAGGAGTTGTGAGTGGTGTGAACAGTTGTTTGGAGAGGCATTCAGGGTTGGTTGCAGGAGTTGTGAATGGTGAGAGCGGTTGATTGGAGAGGTGATCAGGATGGATTGCAGGAGCTGTTAATGGTGTGAACGGTTGTGTGGAGAGGCATTCAGGGTTGGTTGCAGGAGCTGTGAATGGTGTGAACGTTTGTTTGGAGAGGCATTCAGGGTTGGTTGCAGGAGTTGTTATTGGTGTGAACGGTTGTGTGGTGAGGTGTTCAGGGCAGGTGATGGGTGTTCTTTCAAACCTGCAGTAAAACTCGTTCAGATCGTCTGCCAGTCGTTGATTTTCCACAGTGCTGGGGGGTGGTGTCTTGTAATTGGTGATCTTCTTTAGGCTTTTCCACACTGATGCGGAGTCGTTCGAAGTGAACTGAGTCCTTATTTTTTCAGAATAATTCCTCTTTGCCACTTCGATCTCCTTTTCCAGTGTGTATTTAGCCTGTTTATACAAGACATTGTCCCCCTTCACGTAAGCATCTTCTTTGGCCTGACGGAGCTGTCTGAGTTTTGCAGTGAACCACGGTTTGTCATTGTTGTAATTTAGTTGAGTCTTGGTAGGAATACACATATCCTCACAGAAACTGATATATGATGTTACGGTCTCTGTGAGTTCATCCAGATCGGTGGAAGCAGCTTCAAAAACACTCCAATCAGTGAGGTCAAAACAAGATTGTAAATCCTGCTCTGCTTCATTAGTCCATCTTTTTACAGTCCTTAATACAGGTTTAGCTGATTTTAGTTTCTGCCTGTAGGTCGGTATAAGATGAACCAGAAGGTGATCAGAATGTCCCAAAGCTGCTCGTGGAACAGAGTGAAATGCATCCTTTATTGTTGTGTAACAGTGATCCAATATATTACTGTCTCTTGTGGGACAAGTAACATGCTGTCTGTATTTTGGCAGTTCACGGGAGAGATTGGCTTTATTAAAGTCCCCAAGAATGATTAAAACAGAGTCTGGGTGTTGTTGTTCTGTCTCTGTGATCTGCTCAGCGAGTTTCTGTAAAGCTGAGCTCACGTGCGCTTGAGGAGGGATGTAAACACTCACCAGAATGAACGAGTGAAACTCCCGCGGCGAATAGAACGGCTTGCAGTTAATGAAGAGCGTTTCGAGATTTGAGCAGCACGTCTTCTTTAACACAGTTACATCTGTACACCACCGTTCTTTGATGTAAAAGCATGTCCCGCCGCTGCGCGATTTCCCCGTTGATTCTGCGTCGCGATCCGCTCTAAACAGCTGAAAGCCCGGCAGATGGAGCGCGCTGTCCGGTATGGTGTCATTCAGCCAAGTTTCCGTGAAACACAGAGCAGCAGAGTGGGAGAAATCTTTATTTGTCCGAGAGAGCAGAAGCAGTTCGTCCGTTTTGTTGGGTAGAGAGCGGAGATTTGCCAGATGGATGCTAGGCAACGGCGTTCGAAATCCGCGTTTTCTGAGTCTCACGAGCGCTCCCGCTCGCTTTCCCCGCCTGCGCGTCCTCTATACCGTACACACAGCTTCAATGGAGGGACTGAGAGCTCTCGGACTAAATCTAAAATATCTTAAACTGTGTTCCAAAGATGAACGGAGGTCTTACAGGTTTGGAACAACATGAGGGTAAGTTATTAATGACATAATTTTAATTTTTCGGTGAACTAACCCTTTAAATGCAACGTAAATTCCTCGATCTATTTAGATATCAGTCTTTGTGTCAAAGTTAATGCCTTAGTTTGGGCTGATTCTTTGACAGACCTCATTATCAGACATAACCATGCATAAAGTAACATGTGTGTATAATAATACAGACTTAGAGTCCTGTACATAGCCAGTGCCATGGCTTTAGGTCAGTCAGTTCTCATAAAAGCCTGTTTTATAGATCAAGCCCACTTCCTGTCTTTAGTCATTGACCTATGGTTAATTCATCATAATTCTCTGTACAGGCTTTGAGTTCAGTTGGCATGTGGTGTGAAAATGGATCCACCTCTAACTCTTTCCCATTGGTATATTCATTAATTTTTTTTTCTGAAAAGAAGGATGGTCCTAAGGACAAAAACACTCTGTATATTCAACAGTCTGAAAACGTCAATACGAAATAATTGTGCCTTCATGATGAACACATTTGTTGTGATGCAATTGATTTTCTTTAAGCGTGACCACTGCTGCATCTGTCTGGTTCACACTGACAGGGTGTTTTTTCCACGTGAGGGTTCATTTGTCAATGTTCTGGGTCGAGTCAAAAGAGGACTGCCCCATCAGAGATAGATTTCATTGTGTTTATACAGGAAGGGCATGTGGATTATGTACTATAAGAAGCTCAGCCTGTAACAGATTGCCCTGGTGGGTAACTTCGTGTGAACGGACAAAATGCAGCACTTACATGGTAAGAGAGAGTTTATTATATAACATACCGTACAGTGCAGTGTCTCTTAGTTAAGGTCAGATATGGAGACCCCAACAGTGACGTAGGAGGAGCTTCCACACGTGATGACAATGCTTCTTTAAACATGTTTGGAAAATTTACAGCAAGAAAACTGTAGAAACCTTGATACAATGATCAAAAACGCATCATCTGCTAGTCATTCCAATTAATGGACATAAAAATTGGTGAATGAGAGCAACAGAAGCATTCATTTTTGGAAAAGATTTCCAGCAGAACAGCAGGATTATTCTTATTAAGAGCAAGACTACACAAGGATTTTTAATCGCATCAGGATGGGACATTTACAAAAAAAATTTGCCTGAACTCACAAACCACAGAGTCTTTTAAAGATTTAATATATGTTATATTGTGATTTTTTTTTTTTGGATGGACGGATGTTTCTATGAAGCTTCTTCATATTTTGGATACCAGGAACTTGCGTTACAGGATTTGCTTTCATGAGTGGATGATTTTATTGTTCTGATATTGTTCGACGTGAAGGTAACCTGTTAAATTACACCATATGGGACAAACAGCAACTACTCAGATTACAAAGCAGTTCAGATTTTCTTTCATAAAGAGGAACTGTCTGTATTTATGTGTGTACAGGTCATATTTAATTTTTTTCCTCTCCTAGACAGCAATGAGTTCTAAAGAAGAGAAAACATATCTCCTGTTTCTTAGATGTTTTTCTGATGTAAGAAAAAGACCCCGGTAATCCCATGAAAAGGTCATAATAATGTACCAAAATGTGCTCAGATTTGAAAAGATACCAAAGTCTGAGAACAAAAGTCAGGGAATGGATGTTTCATCATATAATCTGAGCCAGACTACAATATCTACATTAATGTTTTTCTGTACTACAGCAATTGACCCGTGTGTCTACTGTATGAAACTAGTACTGGATAAATATCTGAGACAAATTTGAGATTTAATTGAAACGACTGCGAACTCCTGACCTAATTCATTTTAACCCTGCTTTGTTCTTACATTTTGTTTTATATAAGATTGATGTAGTAAAACAAAGTGTAATATTGGTGGCATTGTCTATTCTTCTTTTATGCACAATTGAAAATGTCTGATTTTTATTTTGTTATTAAATTCAATATAATTTATATAAAAAACAAACATTATTTTAAATATTATTACTGTAAATTGGTATTTATACAAGTTTATCTGTAATATACTTAGAATTTTGGAAATTGTCATCGATTAAAACACTGCTCTGTATTCTAATCAGTTTAATTTTTATTTTATCATGAAGACCTGAAATCCAGTTTGTGGAACTCTACCACCAACTCTGAGCGGATGAAAGCTTTAAACCGATTCCCATCATTCAATTTAAACCTGCGTCGGCCCAGACGATCCAGTCACTCCACAGCAGCCTGCAACATCGAGCTTGTTGCTCCAAAGGTGAAGGAGCGCACACAGAACGTGACAGAGAAGGTCACGCAGGTATGATACATTGTTGGTCTTGCTTTAACATCTTGAAGGTAGATCTGTTGGCAGATTACACTCAGGAGTTTACATTGTGATTAATGGAACCACAAATGGTATAAAAATATCAGTATAACCACAAATAATTGCAAATGTTTACTTATTTTTACTATTCCTTATTTTTTTCTATTTATTTATTTAGTGTGTGTGTGTGTGTGTGTGTGTGTGCACTTCAAACTATTCTGCCATCCAAAACATTCAGTTCCTCTCATATCCAGAAAGTTGTAAACATACTGAAAACATTAAAGTTGATATCTGAATAATCATGGCATTTGTCATATGGAAAAAAACAATGTGACCAGAAACCATTCATGGAAAGATCGTTAGAACAGAGACATGAACCCTCATACAAATGCAAAATCTATAACCCCTGTGGCCTCTGGTCCAAAACTGTGGAGTACTATTGTGGAGTTGAAGATAAACGGTGTACACTCCACATATTGTTTTAATGGTTATTGAGGGAAAGTTTAATGTGTTAGTCTACCCAAATCTAAACACCTTCCCCTAACCATCGCTTCTTCTCATCTCTCTGTTTCCAAAAAGAACGCATCTCATCACAATCCCAAGTGGTCGGTTGACTATTAGCCCCTCTTTTTGAGGTTAAGCTGCTATTATAGTTTGGGGAACTTTATCTGGTAGTAATATGAAGTCAATGCACATGCATAGATTGTAGTAAGTTTGCACTTTACCTGGTCACACACATCTGTTAGATAGGAAACATCACATGAAGTTAATGTTGAGTTTTGTGAAAGTTTATCCGTGTCTATTCAGGTCAATGTGTTTTATTTGTATATCACATTTCACAAAACATTGTTCCAAAGCTGCTTTACAAAGCATAGAGCCTACCAAACGACCAAGGGCAGAGATGTAAATTAACTGCTACTGGCTATTTCAGTTAAGAAAACTGCCCTTGACAAACCATCTTACACAGACTGAAGAGGAATATTTTTGGTTTGGTAAATTTAAGCTTAACTGGCGGCAGCTGTAACACCAAAACCTCAAAGTAGCATGGGAAAATGTTACTGGGATTAATATCTCAAATGAGATTTGGGAAGAAGGACTGAAATTCATACCTGCTCTATTAATGCAAGATTACAATTTATACAGTTTAAACCGCTGCATAGTTTACATTATACCAAAACTAAACTCAAAGAATGCTATGAAAGAAGGTGCATGAGCTCAGATAAGACACATGCTCATCTTTTTTGGTTTTGAGATTTCTGAGTTTCGGAAGAAAAATTTTCGGATTTGGAGTAAATATCAGTCCAGATCTTGAATTAGCTTTGGATGTTCTGACCCTATATTAGCACTGACACATTCTCAGCAATTGTCTGTTATTGTCTGGTTGCTTAAAAAGATTCGTTTTTTTTTAAGACTGATGCTTCTAAAAAAAATTATAAAATCTAGGGCCCTTACATATCTCTTTAAAAGTTTAAATTTGCTTAGGTCTTTTGTTTTGTTTTAGGTTTTTATAAAAATGAAAAAAAAAAAAAAGTTCTGAAAATGTTTGAAAAGGATAAAGGTGTTCATCCATGTTAACATGCACATTGATTATGTCTTCTGCCTGTATTTTAATGTTTATACTGGCCCCATTCATTTCTATTTTAAGTGCTAAAACCCAAATTTTAACGGAGTTTAACTTATATTGAACCCGAAATACTCCTTTAAATCCCACCTGATTAGGGGGGGGGGGGGTTAGCTTGAAACAAAAGCATCTGACTTATTGCCTGTGAATTAAATTAGTTAGAAAATCTTTACTAAAACCAGTCATCTTCTCTTCCAATGCAAAGGTACTGTCTCTAGGTGCCGATGTTTTGCCTGAATACAAGATCCAGGCTCTGGACGTCCACAAGTGGATCATGTTGCACTACAGTCCGTTCAAAGCCATTTGGGACTGGATCATTCTTCTGCTAGTGCTTTACACAGCTGTCTTCACACCGTACTCGGCTGCTTTCTTCCTCAATGAGCTGGAGGAGGAGAAGAAACACACCTGTGGTTACACCTGTAACCCTTTAAATGTTGTAGACGTGATAGTGGACGTTCTGTTTATAATAGACATCATTATTACCTTCAGGACAACATACGTGAATCATAATGATGAGGTGGTGACCCATCCCAAGCTCATCGCTATCCACTATATCAAGGGCTGGTTTCTCGTCGACATGGTGGCCGCAATTCCCTTTGATCTGCTCATCTTCATGTCTGGATTAAATGAGGTATAAAGAAACAACCTGCCCCTTCTTTACACCAGCTAGTGATATTTAGACCTAAAAAGCTAGTCCCTGCCAACAGGAAATGCACTCAGAAAGTAATATGCAAGGTACTCTCAAAGTGATTATATTTTTCCAGTAGATACACATAATAGGGTACAGGGATATGTTTTGGTCTTTTTAAGAAGCATTTTGTAGTATTTATCTAAAATACCACAATTCTTTTATTATATATATATATAAACATCATTATACAAAACAAGTTCCATTTTTGTGCCTTTTCTAAATTTGTGCAAAATATCGCTTGAATAGATGATGCCAACTTTTATTCTAAAGAAATTAACTTGTAATTTGCAATTTTAGCACATTTCGGTGAAATTTCTGGAAATAATAGTTATTATTTGTCTTAATTTTATCTCTGTATATATATATATTCATACTCTCTCTATAATCTTTTAGTTGACATAATGCAACTAAATTTGTGATTTAATAAAATGTGATTTATTTAGGCAAATTTTTGTTGTTACTCCTTTTAAATTAAGGAACTATTGCAATAATAATAAATGAACATTATAATATTAAAGCCTGTTCAGCATAAAAAAAGGATTAAACAATAATAATAATCTTTTTCTTAATTTTATTTTATCAATTTAGTAATTGTGGCTTTTTATCTCAAATCTTTTTTTTCCTTGCAACTCAGATTTTGCATCTCGCAATTTTGAGTTTATATCTTGCAATTCAGAATTTTTTTTTCTCAGAATTCAGAATTTTACATCTCGCAATTCCATTTTTTTGTCTGCCCCAGAATAAAAATTTAAAATGTAATTGCATTTTTCTATCTCACAATTCAGAATTTTTCCTCAGTTGTGAGTTAACATGTCACAGTTCTGACTTTTTCTTAGAATTGCGAATTTATATCGTGAATTTCTAGAAAAAAAGTCTGGATTGTGAGAAATTCTGAATTGCAAGAAAAAAGTCAGCTCTGAGAGAAGTCGCAAACATCTCTATTTTTTAACCCTGTGATGAAAAGAAACTTCCAAATCATAATGACATCATCAAGGACAAATTCGTCATAATCTTAAATGTCGTCATAATCTTCTTTTTTAAAGTATCATCATATAAGTTTGTTCAACTTTATCCGCATACATGCAGTATACTTGTGGCAATGTACTATATAGTATATCTCAATTGCTTGTATTGTTGCAAAATCTGCTAAAAGCAACTTTAAGGCATAAAGATTTTATTAATATTAACATTATGATTTTCTGTAAAGCTGCTCTAAAGCAATGTGTATTGTAAAAAGTGAAATTATGATTATGAAATTATACAAATGAAATTATATCTAAATTCCAGCATGAATTAAAATTGATTAATTTTGCTTAATGAATTAATTTTGCAATTTACAATTAAACACATTATTTGTCTAATGCAGTGTTTATCCATTTAAAAATTGACAATATCAGACTGAAACTTGTTTGCTATTCTTTCTTTGTCCTCCCATCATCCAATCTGCAGACAACAGCCACTCTCATTGGTCTGCTGAAGACAGCCCGTCTGTTGCGTTTGGTCCGGGTGGCCAGAAAATTAGATCGATACTCCGAGTATGGAGCTGCAGTCCTCTTCTTGCTCATGTGCACCTTCATGCTGATTGCTCATTGGTTGGCATGCATCTGGTATGCCATTGGTCATGTGGAGAGGCCCTACATGAAGACAGGTTGGCTGGATAACCTGGCCGATCAACTGGGGAAACATTACAACGACAGTGATGCCAACTCAGGACCCTCCATTCAGGATAAATACATCACTGCGCTCTATTTCACCTTCAGTAGTCTGACCAGCGTGGGCTTTGGGAATGTCTCTCCAAACACCAACTCGGAGAAGATTTTCTCCATCTGTGTCATGCTCATTGGCTGTAAGTAACTGCATAAAGCTTGTTTTCTTAAGTTTAAGGTTCAAATATGTCATTTCTGTGCTACTGACCTGAACATTCCTACTGATTACATTTACTTACATTTAGACCTAAAAGATGTAGTTGGTGACCTACTCAGAGTTGAGGAGAATCTGAACAATTCTCTTAAAATCTTAGCCTAGTGGTTTCTACTTTGGGAAGTTTTTTTTTTTTGCATTAGTAATTTGTTTATAGCAAAGTGGGATATATATATATATATATATATGGTGATGAAGAACCAAAGTATGTTCTATGGATGAACACAATCAGACATGCTACATCCAACATGTCAACATTATCATGTGACCTACGATGTCAGTCAAGTAACATATCTTTTATTCTTAAATAATATATATGATAATATATATATAATATATATATATATATATATCCACTTACCCTACTATTATAGTTTTTATATTTTCTTTCTATTTTATTTCCCAGTTTAAATTTTTTAATTTTCTTGTGTGTAATTGGTAGTATTTTTTTTTTTTTTTTTTTTTTTTTTTTTTTACAAATATCTCTGTATAGCTTTATTTATAAATTTTTACTTTTATTTGTTGTATCCCTCTTTGTATTTTATAGTACATCTAGTTAAACTAAATTAAACACTTTAGTTTAGTAACCAATTCTCTATTAACAATTAACTATGACTTTTGCCTCAATAAACCCCTAATTTGCTGCCTATTAATAATTAGTAAAGTAGTTGTTAAGTTTAGGTATGGGGTAGGATTATGGATTTAAAATATGGTCATGCAGAATAAGACATTTATACGAGGTAAAAGTACTAATAAATAGCCAATATGCTAATAATATACATGCAAATAAGCAACTGGTTAATAGTCAGAATCTGACCTTAAAATAAAGCGTTATCAAAATAAGAAATGTTTACATACACACAGTGGCATGCAAGTTTGGGAACCCCTTGCAGAATCTGTGAAAATGTGAATAGTTTTAAAAAGCTATGAGAGATCATACTAAATGCATGTTATTTTTTATTTAGTACTGTCCTGAGTAAGATATGTTGCATAAAAGATGTTTAAGTAACTTGTTTTTTTATAATTATAGTTTTAGTTTCAGTTGTAGTTTAAATAAATTATAATAACCCCCCCTCTTACCTCCTTGTCAAAAAATGGTGCTGTTGACTAAATATTCTCCTGTTGACTTTGTCTTAGCTCTCATGTATGCCAGCATTTTTGGGAATGTCTCTGCAATAATTCAGAGGCTTTATTCGGGAACAACACGCTATCACACCCAGCTGTTGCGGGTTAAAGAGTTCATCCGCTTCCATCAGATACCTGGAGAACTGAGGCAGAGACTGGAGGAATATTTCCAACATGCCTGGTCCTACACCAATGGCATTAATATGAATGCAGTGAGTCACATACTGAGCCAGAATGAGTAACTCAAATATCATTCCTGTCTATATTATAGATTAATCGGTATAATAAAAACCCAGTCGTGCCTCTTATTTTCTAATTATAGGTCCTGAGAGGTTTTCCTGAGTGTTTGCAAGCTGATATTTGCCTGCATCTCAATCGTAGTCTTCTGCAGAATTGTAAGGTGTTCCATGGGGCAAGTAAAGCGTGCCTCAGAGCTCTCGCCGTGCGCTTTAAAACCACCCACTCCCCACCTGGAGACACCCTCTATCACCACGGCGACGTGATCAAAGCCCTCCACTTCATCTCCCGAGGTTCCATTCAAGTGTCGCAAAATAACATTGTGCTGGCCATCCTGGGTGAGATTCAAATAAAACCTGAGCAAACAGCTGCCTGATCCACTGATGTTTTGAGTGTTTTTTTAAACTGATTGTCTTTTATAAGGTCTAATAAAAACTACTTCCTGTTTTACAAACAGGTAAGAATGATGTCTTTGGCGAGCCTATAAATCTGTATGCTGATCATGGTCACAGTAACGCTGATGTTACTGCACTTACCTACTGTGACCTTCACCGTATCCAAAGAGACGACCTTCTAGAGGTGCTGGACATGTATCCTGTATTCGGCGAGAGCTTTTGGAGGAAACTAGAAATCACCTTTAACCTACGAGACGTGTGTGAACCTCACATCTAAACACATTTCTACATATCCCTCACTGATTCTTGAATACTGAGATAAAATAGACTATTACCACTTTTCCACCAGCAAGAACCGGGTGCTAGTTCGGAGCCAGTGCTATTGCTGGTTTGGAGTTTGTTTGACTGGCGATACTTCTAAGAACTGGTTTGCCTCTCCACTGGCTAGAGAGCCACCACAGAGCCAGGTCTTACATCATCTGACTACGTCTCATTTCCCCTAGTAATGGTAGTGCAGCAGTGCCAAACACAATGGGTTTGTTTAGGATGCATTGGCGCCGGGCGGACCGATCGGCACAAGATACCGAATCGCCGCGGGAATGATCCAAAAGCATAAAGAGCCATCTGCCTTCCAGTCGCTCCTGTGGTCCACCAGTGCCATGCATCCCAAACAAGCCTAAACACCATCAACAATGGTGGACGTAGCATTGCTATTGATGTTCATGGCTCTAAGAACGTACATCGGCATCCAAACACAATGAATCCAATGTGTTAGTGTTTAGCTAACATATTTCAAATATGGCGGTTAAAAGTATTTTGTTGGTCATAGTAACCCCGCCCCCAGCCCCTGACACAAGCAGTTCTTACTTCTAGCCCAGCAATGTTTTGGTGCTACTTACGAACCACTTTTCCTGGTTCGGAGCTGCTGCTTTGGGTGTCAAAGGACAAAGAACCGATTTGAAACTAGGCTCTAGCTCCGAACCGGCACCCAAGCTGTGTTGGTGGAAAAGGGGTATATGATTGAAGACATAAGCCTTTATGTATCACAGAATTGGTCATATTAATGTACATTTTAATTTATGTAAAATATTGAGTGTCAAACTGATAGATGGGTTCAGGGGTAGTGAGTAAAATTTTCATTTTTTGATAAAATAAACAGTAAATTAAATACAATGGTGCATTTAAATGAAGACCATTCAAGTGTTCATGTCAGATCACTCGGTTACTTATACAGTATTTATGAGAATATTACCATTAGGAGCTTTTAGGCCCTGTGTCCCAAATGGCACACTTGTGGTCTTGTTGACTTACAATGGCCGAGTGTGCGTGCCTGTTAAGTCCATGAGACCATAGGGTGTCCCATTCATCATTTTAGCCTTCAGAAGGGTGCTCACGAGTGCATTGAGGCGAGGTCTGCAGCAGACTTCTACCCGACATTAAAAGTGTGGACTGAGAGGAAGACTGCGAGGGTTTAGGGTGCGATTTGGGACAGGGCCTTAGAGATATCTAAAGGTGCACACTGTAGTTTGTTGTTTATATGCTATTCTTGTCTTGGACTATATACTGACATCTATTGGTGTGGATGAATCATTACAAAAATTTAAAATCGGATTCCACATGTTTTGTCGTACAGCATGCATTCTACTCACCATAACAAATGTCAGCGTGTGTAATTAACAGCAATTAGGCATAACCCTTAAAAGATTGAGACAAATGGTCTGTACATCAAATGCTACAGTAATCCTTGTTTTAACTGATATGTAATCAGGCTGAACAGATGATGCCCAGTGAAAATTTGGACTGTGGATACCATGTGAATGACATACGACATCGCCAAAACTCACTAGACAGGCGCAACAGGCCAGGTGAGTGGAACATTCACAAATATAAACACAACTGAGATCTACTGAGACTTAGTTGAGTCCAGAAGTTCTAATTTTTGCAAATTTTAAAGTAAAAAGATTAATAAAACTAAACCATATTTCAGAATAATTAAATTCACAGTTTGCCATGAATCACATATACCCTTGTTTTTCTTGAGCCAGACTTTTGACTAAATTTACAGAGAACATGTCAAAGACATATGTTTATCACCTATTTCAGGCCAATGCAGTTGTTAAATTCAATTAAATTCTTAAAATTGCTCTTGTCTTGCTATTCAAGATGGAATGGACCAGAATAACTCATACCCATCTCGGATGTGTTCGACCCTGGGTCGCAATCATTCTCCAACCGCTTACATGCACTGGGAGGATCTGTGTAGCTGTGGAAGCTCTACATTACAGTCCAGTGAAAATCTCAGCAAGTCTCCCATCAGCCACTGTGAGCTGTACACTTTGGATGCAGATCATCTGGATTACCCCTCTCCTATTGTGAGACTAATACCAGCTCGTGGTGCCTCTGGGGTCAGCAGAGAACCTGTTACGGATATAGGGCGCTTAGGTGGTAAGGTGCACAACGTAATTTGTTGGTTTCATTTTTGTCTGGGACTTTCTCTTGACATCTGTTGGTTGCAGCGATACAAAAATGTAAAATTTCAGTCCCGAAGCCAAACCATAGTGTGCTGCATGATGTATTGCTGTAGGCCAAAACCCAGAAATGAGTTAGCATTTTAGCACTACTAGTTGCATCGGTGTATTTCTTTAATTTGTTTTTGGTTAAATGCCTGAAATAAGGTCAGCGGTCAACACAAGCTCAAGAAAAATTTATGTTTTATTCCTTCACATAAAATACATCATACCATGCGATTTTTAAAACGTTTAATTATCTTAAAAAATGTGGTTGCTAGCATATGGCTAAATAGGACTTATCTGTTTACAGTGTTATTGTAAGCTACTCTAACTAACTTTAATCAAAAATGCTTAAAAAAAAAAAAAAAAACATCTGAAAGAGTAACGTCGGAAGCGTTAGTATTGATGTGACCATTGTGTAGTTAGTTTATAGTCTATGCTTTAGCTTTTTACCTCTGGTGATTGTATTGAGTCTTCAAACTTCATAAACATCCACAAAGAACAATCACTAACCTTTGTTGATCACAGAGCTTATTTTCAATAATATTCCAAAATCCAATGGGAAATCCTATTGAGTTTTTATTGAGAGAACCAGGCTGATGCTAACATCTAGGTTGACCTACAAAAATACATCATTACTGCAGCACTATATTGGAGAACTTGGTAATTTTAGATTGTTTGTAACCACTGTTTCAGTCATAACATTTTCACTTGAATTGTTGGATTATTATTATTCAATGTCTCCTCCTAACATAAGCTCCCCCTCCATCTGGATTGTACCATTACTGGCCTGACCACCAGGCAGCTCTTTTCGCTGAACAGACTGAACAGCGCCCCTTATCTGTCCAGACCTCATTCTCACCACTGCTCTTTGAGCATCAACCCAGTGAACTTGAGTCCAGACTGGAGCTCCTGCAGAATCAACTCAGCAGGTAGGTGGTGCATCTTAAAGAAACCGTTCTGATCCCATTTATTGTCCAGCACGAAGAATAAGAATGAACAGTTTGTTCATGGTGCTCTCTTTGTTACATTGACACTTACAGTCTCCAAGGACCGTCACTTGATTATATTGGGTGAAGGGATGATAATAGATGAAGGTGTCTAGTGAATCACTACTTACATGCTGTAGTTTTCTGCTCCCTTTCTCCCAGGCTGGAGACCAGAATGACAGCAGACTTTAATGTGATCCTTCAGCTTCTCCAGCGACAGATCGCTCCGGTGCCCCCAGCATATAGCACTGTATTACCTGACAGCCACACTCCTGACCCTGCTGTACTGTACGGAAGCAGTGCACCTGTACTTCACATCATGTACCCGATCCCAAACATTCAGCTGGAAAGTAGAAACACCGCCATTCAGGTAAAAATGCTGTCCATTAAAATTGTTTTTCAATGACAGACAAAAAGTAGTGTTTAATTATATTGAATGTGTACTTTTAGTGCACTTCATATCTTAATTTATATATATATAGTACGTATATACTCTATTTGCAGGTAATATTAATGAAATAAAAGGCCACTTATTGTTTCTTAACTCACTTAAGTACACTTTTAAATAGTCATCTTATAATGTCAAATTATTAAAATTGAATTCATTACAGTTAATTATAACATTTAACGTTTACTTTTGAGTACATTTAAATAATAGTTTTAATAAATTGTTTATCATGCTTAATAAAAACCAACACTTATTTTTGTTGTTTTCAATAACATACTAAAGCACAAGTTATATATAATTTGACTGTAAAGTGTTTATTTGATATAACATTTAAAGATAATATATATATATTTTTAAATGTATTTAATTGCAACTTAATTACAAATGTGTAATTACAAATATTTTTAAGTACATGACATATAAGTTTCAGTAGATGACACATTAAAGTGTTGGACTGATTGCCGTGGACAATATTATATTTTAGTTTACCGTAAATGCTTGTCAGTACACTTGAACCATATTTTAAAGATAACAGAATAATTCTAAAGGTACATATTAGCAATTAGTAATAAGTTACCTACATACGTTGGTCAAGTACGCACTAAGTTCAACCAATTGTATTTAATGTAAATTTAAACTATAATGCATTTTAATTTAATTGTAAATAGCATGCAACTAAGTTACAGAAAATATTACTGTAGATTACATTTACACAAGTTTATATAAAAGTATGTTCAAGTGTGCTTCTTTTAAACAAGGTTTGATTACTACCAGAACCTTAGTCATTCCAAAACCATCCTGATACTAAATACTAACCTCTAGCTGAGCAGTATCCACACTAAACTTATGACAATACAAAATGTCTGTGTGGAGCTTTTTTTTTTTTTACTAGAATGATTAATAAACCAAACTGACTATCTTTAACTCTGTGTTTCCAGAGTCCAGCCCAGCCAGATTCCATATTCAAGTCAAATTCCCAGGGTTCTCTGTCCAGTGGTGTTCACATGGGAGCTGCATCAGATGACTGTGTACCTGATAAACTGGAAACTAATACTGTTTCAACCCCAGTGCATCAGCCCATATTAATAGATCCACCACGCCTCTGTGCATCCCTCCGCTTTCCCTCATTGCCCGGCAACCTGGACTCTTCATCACACCTGGAAGGAATTCCAAAACACACATCTGACCCTGCCTTACCAGTCAACTAAAATCACAACACACCATCAACCAGCTTATCATAACAGAACAATGAGAACACATGATCAAAACACAATCGATAAATAAATACCCTACTGATGCTAAAAATACCAAGCAATTTGACCATCTTGGTAAACCAACTGTTGCAGTCCATAAGTTAGGACAGGCCTAAACTGGCACTAAACCAGCCTAGAACAGCATAAAATCTCAAGCTGGTCTATTTAACAGTTAAACAAACATTTAAATACAAACCCCACTGGACAAAATCCTACAAAAGCTGCAACTTAAGCATCTCAAAACATCCAAAGATGAGTGGCCATCAATGACATGTTCTACATGCAGTAAGACTCAGGAAACAGACACAATACAGGAGCTATTAAACTTTTGTAATGACACAGCAAACAGAAGCAAAGAATGCCTCTGTAGGTCTGGAATATTGTCTATTAACTATAATTAAAACAATGTTCAATCAATTTTGTGTAATCAAGACTTGTGTCTTTGCATAAAGTGATTTAAGATAAATATTCACAGGAAAAAAAATGCATTTAGAATAGGCGTTTTAATATTTAAGGATCTCAAAAGGAAATACTGCTTTGAATTACTGAAAAAGCTACTCTTAAAATAAAGAGAGAAATGAGACAATTTTGGATGCGGTTCTTTAAAGATCTCTCAGATTTAGTAGTTCAACAGATAATATTAAAAATAACAATAATAAAATAAATAAAAATCTCACAAAACATTGTCAAACTTTGATGTTGGCTTGAAAAAGCCTAGTCTTAATAGGCTTGAAGGTTTTAAGTTGTGGATTGATGCTAAGGTGTTTCTGTGCAGATTATACTTGTTAGAGTGTTCTGGGTGGTTGCTAAGGTGTTTCTATGCAGTTTATACTTGTTAGGGTGTTCTGGGTGGTTGCCAAGGTGTTTCTATGCAGATTATACTTGTTAGGGTGTTCTGGGTGGTTGCCAAGGTGTTTCTATGCAGATTATACTTGTTAGAGTGTTCTGGGTGGTTGCTAAGGTGTTTCTATGCAGATTATACTTGTTAGAGTGTTCTGGGTGGTTGCTAAGGTGTTTCTATGCAGTTTATACTTGTTAGGGTGTTCTGGGTGGTTGCTAAGGTGTTTCTATGCAGATTATACTTGTTAGGGTGTTCTGGGTGGTTGCTAAGGTGTTTCTATGCAGATTATACTTGTTAGAGTGTTCTGAGTGGTTGCTAAGGTGTTTCTATGCAGTTTATACTTGTTAGGGTGTTCTGGGTGGTTGCTAAGGTGTTTCTATGCAGATTATACTTGTTAGGGTGTTTTGGGTGGTTGCTAAGGTGTTTCTATGCAGTTGCTGTATAGAAACTCATTTGCATGCATTTAAACATAATACCTCTAATTCTATCTGTAGAACAATTTTTTTTTAAGGTTACGCTTTTATATTAAAAGAAACATTTTTACATGAATATGATTGCACTAAAGTGTGGACACTGACCTCTGTGTGACACTGTCTCCATGAAATCACAAGTTTGTCTCCGATTTCATTTCTTTTTATTATCTCATAACAGACTTTTTTTTTGTAGACATAAGCAGTTGAGGAGATTCTTCACCCCAATTTTAGGCATCAACCAGAAATCGATAAAATAAGCCAGTTGGCAAAGTCTGGTTACCAAGAAGTACTGTTTAAAATATCTCTCAAAAGACTTTTGCACACTGGTACCATTAGAGTTCTCAAACTCACCGTGCATCGAGATCACTGTGTACAGTATATTTACAATTTGTTGGCTCACAAGAAAAATAGCATTATTATATAAAAAAAGTCTACAATTACCATTCAACCACTAGCTGAGATCTGGGTAACATGAATATAAAAAGTACAACATTCAATATTAAACATTCAATCTGTATATTTTGTTAAAATCATGGCATTAATAGATTATAAAGTTCCTTCAATGTGCTTGCATAGACCTTGGATCCTGTTGGCATCAATGCTGATTTATGGCATTACAAATGGAGCTGAAACTAAAACTTAGAAGCTATTGTTGGTGCTTAATTCCATTGTCAACCGCTGTGGCTTGCAGTAAATGAAGGTTTCTACATGTAAAAAGGAAATATGAAAATTTGGTTTCTTTTACATCTGGGGAAAAGTAATAAAGTAAATATGCAAGTGTAGAATCACATACCAAAAGAAGGCAACTAAACAGACATGTCAAAGGGGAAGTGTGTTATGTCTGTATCAAACAAGATGGAAAGCCAGCACCCCAATGCTCAGGATGTTCAAAAAGATTGCTACTGTATGATAAAAAAAAAAAAAAAAACTGAACCAATAGCCTGGACCAAAAAAAATAGAAAATAAAAAAATAAAATAAAATTTGCAGAGTGTGTTTGGCTATGCAGAGACAAGGAAGAAATTCAACAAACAGTTTTTTCCCCATCCCTTATTATGAATAACAATCACGTCATTGTTTGAGCTGATGTCGAAACACATTGGAGTGCCACTAGCACACATAATATCACTCTCTCACTCCAGCGACAGTTCATCATCTGTGACTACTGCTTCACATACTCTCAAAGCTGAATTTCTCATTTCATATTCAGAAAAATTAACAAGTAACTGTTAAACTTTGACAGATTTTCAAACATCTGGAATTTAAGATGTGGTTTAGTAAAAATAACTGCATAATGTATGAACTGGCACTAAAGAATGCATATTGACATGGCAAGGACAAAACATCCATGTCTTCCCTCAAAGAAGTGACATATTAACTAGACGCTGAAGTTGGGTAGTTAACAAAAGGCGCACGTTGTAATTTGGAACAATGGAAGCATTGAAGGGGTGTTCGTCCAGCTGGAGGCCACAGCTGCTAATATATGGAAATCAGACCACATTCTTAAAGTATTTACTCCACAACACTGTGTTTAGTGTTAGCTGTCTTTCTGTGTACATGTGAGGCAAATTTAAATGAGTAGAAGGGGTAGTGCCTAAAAGAAGTTCTTATAAAATAACAACAATAGACATTACAAACATGAACAATCGCATCTGGGGTTAAACATCGATTTCAACCTCTTATTACAAATAAACTAGTTGGTCTGGTAGTAATGGCCCATTCACATCAATTAATACCACACTGTATTTCATCACTGCAAAGAAGAAAGTCCGTTAGGTAACTAAGATGTAGAATAAGAAAAATACAGGGAGATATTTAAACATATTTACCCTAAAGATATATCCAGGTCATATTTCAACCCCAAATCCAAAAGAACTAAAAATAAAACAATTTGGTCAAAAGAAAATTTATTCAACCAATAGCAGTAAGATGTTTTGCATCGTGACATGTTTCTTAATTATAATTTAATTTTATATTTATATATTATATATATCAAGATTTTAAATGTTTCTGAAACTCTCAAGCTCACCATGCGGATTTGCTTCTCAATAAAAACTTTTTTTAATAATTATCCATGTCACAAACTAAGTTATTTGATGAATAGAAACGCTTTATTAGGAATTGACTAAATAGTGATTACAGTCACTTGTTTTTATTAATAAAATGCAACCTTGCTGAATACAGTATTTATGTAAACTCGGGAGGAAGTGTGGTTAATTATAATAAAAATAATCTTAAGCAAACATCTCAACACAAGCATTAGTATTATGCACAATATTTAAAATCAGGGTGCAATATGACCTGGACACCCTTTGCTCTACATACATCTGTACAACTGTTACCCAGCCCATAATGAAGATAGTCATTGCTCAAACAAGGATTTAAAAAACAAAAAATACCCAAACAAATGTAAAAACCTGGATATGTCACAGATGAGAAATGATGATGAATTTTCAGAGCCAGTTTCATCACTGGACACACAACACCCGCTTCGTACGGCAATAATGTCAGTCTTTCATTCACTGGCCCTGTAGCTGCTCACCCAGGGCCGTTACACACAGAACAGAGCATCTTTGATTGTGTCCGGATCTCATGCAGCGCTCTGGAAAGCAGTGTGTATGGTCCTGGTTTGGAATTGAATTGAATCTCCAGAAAAGGTAACGTTTTTATGAGATGACCAAAAGCAAAAATTCGAATAAAAATCCTTAGTGTTCTACGAAGACATTATCCAGTGTTAACAACATTCAAGCAGTCTTAAAAACGTACCATATATTTGTAAGATGCAAAAACGCAGATTTTCTTTTGGCAAGGACTGGAAATGCATCCATCTTCAAATTCCAACTCCAGTACAGAATGCTACATAAGTTTGATACTTTAGTAGAAAGCCATGAGAAACCATTCCCATTGAGAATGTCCTTCACAAAATATGTCTTTTACTCACTCGCTCGCTCATGCACCTCACTTCACCGCTGACGCTTACACTCCTCTCAAGTATACTCCAACTGACCACTCCATGTCTCTGCTAAGCCCAGGTACTCTGGGTTTTCTGCCGTGGGGGTCATGTAGCCGTTGGGCTGCCTGTGAGTCGTACCTCCGTTTATGGACGCTCTGGCTACTGCCTGAGCTTTAGCTGCAATATCATGATAGTAGGGGTTGTCGAAGGCGGGTGAAATGGGTGAGATGCTGTGCATTGGCACCAGGTACTCTGGGTTCTCCACACTGTTCCCTGTATGAAGACCGTTAACGAATCTCCTCTCTCTCGCTTTGCGTGGAAGTGTGCTGGGACGGTCAGATGACACGTGCTGGTTCACATACTCTGCAATCAAAGATACTGTGTTGAAATGATGGCATTAAAAGTGTTAAAGAAAGTCTTAAATAGCATTTTTTTTCTTCTGTAATGTAATGTATTTACAAGGACAAGGACATTCATCAAAAACAATGTGGAGTGAGACTGAAATAATTGTTAGCTAAAACTGTTGGAATGCAGAATATATTGGTACAGTGTCGGTGAATGGCCGATAAGTGTTTAATTTTTACTTTATTTAGAAAAATAAATACATTAAAACAGAATAAAATAAAAATTTGAATATAATATGATATAGAATTCTGGCATTTGGCATCATTGGTTATTGGCCATTTAGATGGGAAATTTTCATGAATTTCAGTGAATCTAAATACTACCAGGTATATTTGTGTTTATATTATTTCATCAAAACCTGATCCATTTTAAAATCGTCATCAGTTCCTGTAATTTTGCAAAATCCTTTTTGAACCAGAAATATTATGGAAGTAAAATGGATTGCCTTTACTGCAAATTATGTATTTCACTCACCAGGATGTGTGTGTGCTCCACGTGGCAGTGTGTGTGAAAGGAAACTGATAGGACCATCAGTCACCAGTTCTCCATCTATGCCGTTGGGGATGGTGGGGTCTTTAGAATAGCGACAAGGACTGGATGGAGGGCCGTTATCCTCTATGTAACCATCCAAAAACACAGAGTCTGATTGGCCTCCGGCTGAATAGTGTGATATGCTCCGTACCAAAGGTGGGTATTGTGTACCAGGCCACATGCCATTGACTGATTCCCTAACAGGAAGAGTTTGGTATGAACTTTGCCCCAGCGTGCTGAGGGAAGAGTACAAATCCATCCCGCTTGGCATACCATCCACCTCTAAGCCTTGATCTGTACTCTGGAGAAGAAAAACAAAAAATAGGACAATCGTTAGGGGTTAGATGTTGCATCTTTTGCGCGTTAAAGTTCGTTATTTCAAATGTTATTTTCAATTATAGAAACTCTTCTACTCTTAGGATTTTTTTTTTTCAGGTCAACTGCTGAAATTACAAACTTCTTGCTAGAAACAGGATAAGCTTTGGCAATGTTTCACTCAAATAAATAATTATGATCTATTATTATTCTATGAATCATCTCTGACCCGGTGAGAGTGGTGTCTGCTGGGTCCGTTGGCTCTCATTTCTCCTTGTGTATTGAAGATGCCACCAGGCTGGGGCACCAGGTATTCTTCTGCATCCAGTAACTCCTTCACATTCCCTCCCTCTTCTGCCAGCAGCGTGCGGAAGAACTCACTGTCAACAGGACTCGAAAGACTTTTCTGATCATCATTCTGAAAAAAGCAGGAAAAATATTTAAAACACCACAATCTATGTCTATGTCAAAACATCACTCCAAAAGGCCAGGATTATTAATATAAATTATAAAAAAAAATATTGTGTATATATATATATAAATAATATATATATAGCTTTTTCATTATTTCAATCATTATTTGAAGGAGATCATTGGGCAAGATGAGGAATATCCAATTTTTCTAAGAAATAATCAATAGATTATTTATAATTACATACAGATAATACATAATTGCTTTAAAATGTTATTGTTAGTTGTAGCCTTCTACTATTCCTATTGTTCATAAAAGGCAAAATATAAAAAATGCACGTACCACAATGACTACATAATGTGGGGGATCACGTGCCATGATACTGAACTCCTCCACCAGCTTCTTAAATCGTGGTCGACTATCAGGATCAATCATCCAACCTGGCATAGGGTCATAATCAATACAAATTAAACCCTATTTACAGCTTCTGTGTGTCGATTAACACAGAAACTAATTTTGATTTGTCTCTCAGTTTGTAAAAAACAAGCAAAAGTCACTATGCAGAAGTTATGATATCGAGACAATCAACAGCAATGTACTGAAAGTGCCACAATATTTACACTTTTTGGGGAAAGTGTAAACTGAAACTTTTTTTTGTGCCAATCGACAGTTTGACATAGAGAAGTAAAAGATAAACTTGCATTTAACAGTACAAGAAAATTTGAAACACAATTTTGAAACAAATATATGCACAAATGTCTGTGTATCTATAACCCTTATTATCATTATAAATTAACACTAACATTTGACCATGATCATGTATACATCTGAGGTACAGTTCAACGGCTGTGGGAGTCTATCTCCTCTCTCCAGTAGGTCTGGAATTTCCCGCGCTGGTATCTGGTCATATGGTTTCATGCCAAAGGTCATCAACTCCCACACAGTCACCCCTAAAATGGAAAGAGCCAACCCTAAAAGGTTATTTTAAACCAGAGGTTTATCAATTACAGCAGAGCAACTGTAGACACAAGCGGATACAGACCGTAGCTCCATACGTCACTTTGGTGAGTAAACTTCCGGTGTAATATGGATTCGAGTGCCATCCATTTGATCGGCACCTATTCAACACATAATTATTTATTTAAATGAGTCATCTCAATTATCACCAGTAAAATATGGAGTGCCAAAAGGATCTGTCCTAGGTCATATGCTATTTTCAATATACATGTTGCCCCTTGGTAATATTATTAGAAAATACTGGATTAGTTTCCACTGTTATGCTGATGATACTCAACTATACATCTCAAAGAGACCAGATTAAACTTCTAAATTATCTAAACTAACAGAATGACAAATAATTTTCTACTATTAATATGTACATAAACTGACAGTCACCACTGATAAGCTACTACAAAATATTGTAGAAACTTAATTTTCTGTAAAGTTGCTTTGCAACGATTTGTATCGGAAAAAGCGATAAAAAAATAAACTTGAATTGAATAATCATATTCTCAATAAATACGGGATAGCAGATTTACCAACACCGTTTTCAAATTCACTTTCAGCAGCTAAACCAAAGCAACATGTAAAACACACACCTTTCCCCCATCAGCATGGTACTCCTTCTCATCTATGTCCAGCAGCCTGGCAAGCCCAAAGTCTGTGATCTTTACATGGTTAGGGTTTTTGACCAGAACATTCCTAGCTGCAAGGTCTCTGTGAACCAGCCTGACATCTTCAAGGTAACTCATTCCCTGGGTACACAAACAAACAAATATGAAAACATGAGCACAAGTAGCTTGGCAACAGAATACAGATGGGTTACAATGGTCATGTAGCTGAGAAAAATCTCTGAAAAATCTCTAACACAGTATTTTGTGCCATTGCTTTGGCAAAGCATCTGTTAACCCAACCAAACTGTGATATGGCTAAGAATACAACATGTGCCCACTGTGCCAGTTATGCGAGGACTCATGCTCAATGTGAAGAAAACCGATGATGGACGAACATGATCATGATACATTTGAACTGGATGGTCATGAAACGGAAGTGAACAAAGAATTTAATCTACTGTAGGGAAGGGCAGTATCTATGGTAATATTGAACTGGAAAATTTAAGTTTAAATGCAAGATAAATGTAAAACTTAAGTCTGAAGAGTGAATTTTGAGGGGGGACAATGTTCCCGCTGCAACTGGTTAAATTTTGGGGAAATTAAGGGGATTTCTATGTTTTATTTATTTAATAGCCTATGCACATAAATGTAGTGCAATATATAATAGTAATAATTTTTTAATGAAACTTTTTAAACAGTCATTTGCTTCGTTCCTGAATGAATCAGAGGTTTAACAAATTGACTTAATAAATGATTTAGTAATAAAGTGACTTGCCATCCACTTATTACATTTACATTTATTCATTTATCAGAAGCTTTTATCCAAAGCGACTTACAAATGAGGACAGTGGAAGCAATCAAAAACAACAAAAAGAGTAATCATATAAGTGCTATAACAAGTCTCAGTTAGCTTAACACAGTACACGTAGCAAGGGCTTTTAAATAATATAATAAATAAAAAGAAAACAGAATAGAAAAAGAATAGAGCAAGCTATTGTTAGAGGTCATTTATTTATTTATTTATATATAAATATATATATATCCATCCAAACGTTTGGTCTGTACTGTGTGTGTATATATATATATATATATATATATATATATATATATATATATATATATATATATATATATATATATATATATATACAGTACAGACCAAAAGTTTGGAAACATTACTATTTTTAATGTTTTTGAAAGAAGTTTCTTCTGCTCATCAAGCCTGCATTTATTTGATCAAAAATACAGAAAAAAATGTAATATTGTGATATATTATTACAACTTAAAATAATTGTTTTTAAATTTATTATACTTTAAATTATCATTTATTTCTGTGATGCAAAGGTGAATTTTTAGGATCATTATCACATGATCCTTTAGAAATTATTCTAATATGATGATTCATTATCAAAGTTGGAAACAGTTCAGCTGCTTAATATTTTTTCAGAACATGTGATACTTTTTTAGGATACTTTGATGAAGTAAAAAAATAAATAAAAATAAGAAGCTATGTTTTTAACATATAAATATTATGTAATAACAATATACACTACTGGTCAGTAAGTTGGGGTCAGTAATTTTTTTTCTTTCTTTTTTTTTAAATAAAATCAATACTTTTATTCAGCAAGGATGTGTTAAATTGATAAAAAGTGATAGTAAAGAAAATATATTATTAGAACATATATTATTAGATTTTTTTTTTTGAATAAATGCAGTTCACTTTTTAACCTTTTATTCATCAAATATATTAGACAGCAGAACTGTTTCCAACACTCATAATAAATCAGAATATTAGAATGATTACTAAATGATCATGTGATAGACTGTTGATAGATGTTACATGTGACACTAAACGCTGGAGTACTGATGCTGAAAATTCAGCTTTGCATCACAGGAATAAATTCTTTTTTAAAGTATATTCAAATAGAAAACTCATTTTTAAGTTGTAATAATATTTCACAATATTACTGTTTTTTCTGTATTTTTGACCAAATAAATGCAGGCTTGATGAGCAGAAGAAACTTCTTTCAAAAACATTAAAAATAGTAATGTTACCAAACTTTTGGTCTGTACTGATAGAAAATACTGAAAATAGAATACAAAAAGATTAGAAAGGTAAGCTATTCTTTTTTTTTAAAGAACAGAATTTGAATAGTGAGTGCTAAAGTTAGAGAGTCAAATAAAGATGGAAGTGGTGTTTTAAGCCGATTCTTGAAGATGGCTAAGGACTCAGCTTTTTGGATTGAGTTGGGGAGGTCATTCCACCAGGAGGGAACATTTAATTTAAAAGTCTGTAAAAGTGACTTTGTGCTTCTTTGGGATGGCACAATCAAGCGACGTTCACTTACAGAACACAAGCTTCTAGAGGGCACATAAGTCCGTAATAAATTTAGGTAAATGGGTGCAGAGCCAGTGGTAGTTTTGTAGGCAAACATCAATGCCTTGAATTTTATGCAAGCAGCTTTTGGTAGCCAGTGCAAATTGATAAACAGAGGTGTGACGTGTATTCTTTTTGGCTCATTAAAAATTAATCTTGCCGCCGCATTCTGAATTAATTGTAAAGATTTGATAGAACTGGCTGGAAGACCTGCCAAGAGGGCATTGCAATAGTCCAGCCTGGACAGAACAAGAGCTTGAACAAGGAGTTGTGCAGCATGTTCTGAAAGAAAGGGCTGGATCTTCTTGATGTTGAATAAAGCAAATCTGCAGGATCGGACAGTTTTAGCAATGTGGTCTGAGAAAATCAGCTGATCATCAATCATAACTCCAAGGCTTCTAGCTGTTTTTGAAGGAGTTATGGTTGATGTGCCTAACTTGATGGTAAAGTTGTGATGAAACGATGGGTTTGCTGGAACCACAACCAGTTCTGTCTGGGCAAGGTTGAGTTGAAGGTGATGGTCCATCATCCAGAAATGTCTGTTAGACAAGCTGAGATGCGAGGTGCTACTGTTGGATCATCAGGATGGAATGAGAGGTAGAGTTGAGTCTCATCAGCATAGCAGTGATATGAAAAGCCATGTTTCTGAATGACAGAACCTAATGATGCAATGTAAACAGAGAAGAGAAGTGGTCCAAGAACTGAGCCCTGAGGCTCATGTTAGATGTTGTGACTGGACACCTCACCTCTCCAAGATACTTTGAAGGACCTATCTGATAGGTAAGACTCAAACCATTGAAGTGTGGTTCCTGAGATGCCCTTTGCCAGTAGGGTTGATAGGGGGATCTGGTGGTTAATCCTGTCAAAAGCAGCGGAAAGATCAAGCAGGATAAGTACTGAAGATTTGGATTCCGCTCTTGCCAGTCGTAGAGCTTCAACAACTGAGAGCAAGGCAGTCTCAGTTGAATGTCCACTTCTGAAGCCAGATTGGTAGCTGTCAAGGAGGTTGTTCTGTGTGAGAAATGCAAAGACTTGTTTGATCACACAGCTCGTTCAAGTGTTTTAGAAATGAAAGTAAGAAGGGAAACTGGTCTGTAGTTCTCTAAAAGATCATTAAAAATGCATTATTAAAACAATTTTATATTTCTATATTCAGAACTTATATTAAAACATTCATCACATAAAATTGTTATTATCAGTCCCTCCAGGATTTTACGATTCTGCGATCGCTGAATTTATTGCAAAATCAAGCAAACTCTGCAATTTTCACATGAGCTCGCAGATTTTCGGAATTGCCACAGATTTCCCACAAATTTGGGCTTAGACGTGACCCGTGACGTGATCACAAGGCACATTCAATCAAAGAAAGGTTCCAAAAATGGAATGAACAGCCTTGCGTTCTCTTCATGACCGATTTACAAGAGCTACATTGGACAAACAAACCAAAAGCGGAACGAATCCACCCTATTCCTTACGGTTAAGACAGCGGATTCCACTGTGTGACCCTGTCTCTCTCTCGCTCTCTCTCTCTCACACACACACACACACACACACATAGGCAAAACATACTTAAAGTAGCTAATTCAGAAGTGCCAGATTGTCGTAGCAAATTCAGAATTACCTCCTTTCCTCACAGCATCTCCCTGACATGGCTGTTTCAACACTAACTGCAGTTACTGAAACCACTCCTTCTTTCTTTGCGTGAACATTTGGACGTCAGTATGCAAATATTTCCACATAGTGAAGAAGACGTGGGGGCGTGTTTGAATGAGCTGTTTTAGGAGGGCGTGGCAGAGTCTTAACTTTGATAAAGAATATCTCTTTGGATTTGAGACTTTAGTCTTTGCAACTTTACAGATCTTCTTTATGCACCAAGAGCTTGTAACACTCCAAAGAGAAAGGAACAATTGAAATTGCATCATACGACCCCTTTAACGTAGTAAAACAAAAAAAACAGCATGTGGCAGAAATTGTCTCATGTTTTCGAGTTTTAAATCCCTGACAACTTTTCCCAGCACTTCAATGCTTTAAGTATTACTGAATTTGAAAGTTGTTTTTAATGTGATGACATTATTTATAGAAAGTATTTGGCCTCCTAAAAACACCAGTGTGATTGTAATGTGGACCCCAATGTTGACCCCAATTAAAAGTATAAGTACAAATCAATGCAATCACTTTTTACTCCATGCAATTTGGCCACTGAAACCAAACTGAAGCTCTCAAAGTGCACCAGATTGCTGCATTTAACTTTTACATGTACAACATTATCTCCTGGGGACATTTCCCAGGCACCCCTAGATGAACCTAGGTTCACCATAGTCTTACAAAATCCTGTGGGAAACAATGAATATACTGGAAACAACATACCAGAAGACTGTCGCCTTCAGCGCAGGTGACATTCGGTAGATGTCTTACCTTAGCAATCTGTACACACCAGTTGAGAAGGTACTGAGACCCGATACGGTCCTGGTTCTCCCTGACGTAGTCCAACAAGCACCCATACGGCATGAGCTGAGTAACCAGCTGAACTGTTGATGTCAGACAGATACCCAGCAAACGGCAAACATATGGGCTTGATACACCCGCCATCACATATGCCTCCTGTGTATGGATGCACATATACAGAAAAAGTAAAATAAAATCACATAAAAATATAATTATTAGGAAGAGGAGTCTTCTTAGGTCCAGATTTACTAAACAGGGCAAATTAATGTGAGAGTGCAATCCCAAAAAAATGCTAATGGGAGTGGAAATTTCTGTGGGTGATTTACTGACAATGCGCAAATTAAAAACACAGATGCAGTGCAAATTAGCGTCAGTCCACACATTATTCTTCACTGCACGTCTTTAGTAAATCCTGACATTACTATTTTAACGCCAAAAGACGGTTTGCACTGGCGCAAGCTGTTAGAAAATCTGGTCCTTAATCTTTATAAAACAGATGCAAAAATTGTTAAAAGGGAAATTAATATTACAGTAAAATATGTGAATGTAAGAAACACACTCACATCCAGGATTTCTTTGTTGGCTTTGGGCGAGGTGTTCTCACGCAAAACTTTGATGGCCACTGGGATCTTGATGTTCTCCCCATCTGGAGCCCAGATACCCTGGTAAGATGAGAGAAACTCTGCATGAATGGGGTTAAACTACATTAAGAATGATAACTTAGAGCAAGGTTTCCCAAACAAGGGAGCACAAAGGGAGCTGCAGAAGGTTTGTTAAGTTGATGAGAAACTAATAATTCATTATATCAAATGATTTTGTTTTTTTATAAAATAAAAAATCTGATATAGCTTAGTGTTATTATTATCAAACCAAAGGAAACAATTGAATGAATATAATTTGTACTTTAAAATGTACAGTTAAATGCACTGCATGTTTCAAAGTAAAGCATGGTAATTTAAAGTGAGAAGCGAGAAGCTTACAATCCAGTGTTTTTAGCATCTCAGGAATGCTCGGTTCACTATAAATAATAATTGCTAAATATTCCTGTTTTTATTTTAAAGTACTTTAAAGTAGTAATTTTAAACAGTAATATCTTTCTTGTGTTTATTTTTTATAATTGGAGTTTTATTATTAATCCTAATAATAATGTTGAGTACTCTAATTTAATTGAGGAATCGTGACAGCCCTATAAATATATATTGCATTCTTTACTTGGGTGACTGGACAAAAAATGTGTCTATAAGCAAAGATGGCAGTATACTGGCCACATACTGTATTTCCCGTGCTATTTGTGCCAGCTGAACAACTAATATTGAGGTGATGAGGAATGGTAACATAGCTGACCTTATAGACCGTGCCGAAGGCTCCAGAACCCAGCACTCTGACTTTCTTCAGCTCTGTCTCCTTGAGAATACGCATCTGAGCCTGGTTCGGCACCGCTCCACTCGGGGTCAGGGGCTCCACCAGCTTTAGGAAAAAAATTAAGATACCTTAAATCTTACGGTACTAAACTAAAACAGTCAAGTCAAACAAACGGCATAAACAGAAGAAATAACCAACCGATATTCACTACATTTAATAGGAACACTACAAAGTTTGGCAGACCATTCCACATTTTACTCTCATTGTTAGTTATTAGACTCCAGCCTTTTATCAATTCATAGGGATTTTGCAATAGGTAAATGGTAAGCAGCATTATTATGCTGCCTTCAAAGATTCCTTATTTGGCCATTTCCATCTTTTTCCATATTGCACTCTGACAATCTCAGAGAACATAGCCATCACCAAATATGCCAGATGAAAAGAGAAAAATGTAAATTATTTTTTTACTAACTTAAAATCTCTGGGTGGGCTTCAAGTAAATAGTTCGTAAAGTGTAAATGACATATTATTTAAAACTGATTTAGTAAAAAAAAAAAAAAAAAAAATTTGCACTAATTAAAACTCACTTTTGTATACAGTGTTTCTATGTGCTATGAAAGTGAAAAGTGAAAGTGACGTGACATACGGCCAAGTATGGTGACCCATACTCAGAATTCGTGCTCTGGTTTATAACCCATCCAAAGTGCACACACACAGCAGTGAACACTTTTCACTTTTGCACACAAAATGTTTACACTTATTAGAGGATTGAGAGATCAGAGGATGCAGATATCTGACCTCATGCTCCTGTTGCATTCTCCTCATGTTTTCTTTCATTTTGTGGTGTTTCTGTCGTCGCAGGTAAAACACCAGCAGTGCCACCAAAATGAAGAAAAGAAGCACTCCACCAACTGTGACTGCGACTGTTGTCCCAGCCCTGCAGGGTTTTGCAACAAACAATAATATTTAAGCAAGACAGTGATTTGATATGATTACTTACTAGAATTGCCTTGTTTTATTGTCCACCAGAAGAAAAGCGTGATTTCAGTCATAAGAAAAGTAGTCCACCTCTCCTCAAAAAGTCACATGATTAGAGGTACTCCGTTAACTCTTTACGCAGTTAACTCTTATACTTCAGATTGGAGGTTTGTTAAAACCGTGAGCAGAAATAGAAGTGATGTAGACACTACTAATGCATGTAAGTATTATACATGCACTGTATCTGATAAAGTCTTACCCAGTTTTCTTTTGGATGGGGCACCCCCTATCATCCAGTGGACACCTGATGGTATACACAAAACAGAAAATGAATTCCAAATCTTAAATAGTTGCACATGAGCTGATACAAAAAGGTGGGATCACTGTCCATGGGCCTAACGAGGGACTCACGAAACAGTGCAGTTGGTTTCGCAGGGCAGACAGTGTTGTGTATCGTTGGGGTACTTCCACACAGTGTGCTGGTCCTCCTTTACCCCACTGGGGCAACGATCGACACACACATCTCCATCTTGATACTGCAGACACTCCTTACAGTGTTCTGGACCCTGCACAAGAAACATAATTTAAACCTTAATATGAAATGCTAAGACTGTAAATGGCTAAGGAAATCCTAAAGAAAAATGTAAATGTTTAATTTTCTCAACATGTCGTTCTACCTGTATGACTTTTTCCCATGGAACACAAAGTTAATGAATATATTTTTTTTGGTAATCAATAACTTTTTTTTTTATTATTATATATGTGTGTGTGTGTGTGTGTGTCTACCTGTAAAAAAATAACCCCACAAGGATAGTAATAGCAGTAAATGTTTTAAGTTGTGGGGACATTTTTTGGATCCCAGTGACGAAATAAACTTATTAATGATACAGAATGTTTTTTGAAAATCTAAAAATGCAGAAAGTTGTGTGTGAGGGGTAGGTTTAGGGTAAAAGTTTGTACAGTATAAAAACTATAAAAAACACTATGAAATATCCCATAGAACATGGAAACCATTGTTTGTGTGTGTGTTTGTGCATATATTTATTAAATATTATGTAAATTATATATTTTTTTTGCATGAATATCTTACTGGGCCTGTACATGAGGCAGAGTCATTGACTGGTTTACACTCTGGATGGCAAGGGACACAGTTCAGTCCATCCACAAACTCCCGCACTGACCTGTGGGAAATGCATTTGATGTACAGTTAAACAGTAAGAGTTTAAAAACCACAACAGCATATGAATCTACATTCTATTGTAAGACATTAGCAGTTATTGATATATACAAATCTGAAACAGAAACAATGGAAAAATTCAACAAGCCCCCAATATTCAACATTCTAAAAATGTTTATTTTAGTTTGTAAACATAAAGCACAAAAAACTCAAATCTCCTCATTCATACAGTACTCACCCCTGTACTACATTACACTGCTCCACACACTCCATCCCACGTTTGTAATTCAAACACGACACACACTGACTAGGTCCTGGTCCCCAGCAGCCTGCATCCGCACACAGGGGGTCACAAACTCTCCCCTCTGAAACTACACAAAAAGAAAAGAATTTCCTGCGTTTGATTATGATAGTCAAGTATGTAATGGAATATTACTCATTATGGGAAACTCATAAAGGGAAAAAAAATCTATCAAATCAATTTAATTCAGAGGCCTACACTAACAATTTGGTTTAGTTGCTGATATTAATATGGCCAAAATAATATTAAATTAACTGTTTATAATGTAAATCAATGAGATCTTTATAACATTTAATATCTTCATAATCTTTATATTTAGAGTCATAATCTTTTTAACTCTATAACTTCTATAAGCTCTGTAAGCCTAGTTTTTATTGTGGGGAAAATATATAATGCAATTCAAAACTGATGACTGAGAGATGGGCAAATGTATAATGCTAGTATTTAATGGACGTTTGCCTACATTATATTATAATTATGTTAATTAAAAACAAGGTACTCAACACCATGCTGTGCATATAGTTCAAGGGTCCCCAAACTTGGTCCTGGACAGCCAGTGTCCTGCAGACTTTAGCTCCAACTTGCCTCAACACACCTGCCTGGAAATTTCTAGTATGCCTAGTAAGACTTTTATTAGCTGGTTCAGGTGTGTTTAATTAAGAGGTGGAGCTAAACTCTGGGACTGGTATGTGTCATGCTTAAAGGGAAAGTTCACCCAAAAATAAAAATTTGATGTTTATCTGCTTACACACAGGGTATCCAAGATGTAGGTGACTTTGTTTCTTTAGTAGAACACAAACAGAGATTTTGAACTCAAACCGTTGCGGTCTGTCAATCATAAAATGGAAGTGATTGGGAATCACGGCTTTGAGAGTCAAATAAACATACACAAACAAAACCAAATGACCAAAACCAAAAGAAAAAAAAGAGGTAAAAAAAACTATATAAATACTGTTCAGTTTCTTGCAAGACCGATCATTTTGTGTCTTTACACATCAATGTATCGAGCCATTTGGTTTTGCTTGTGTATGTTTTTTTTACTCTCAAAGCTGTGATTCCCATTCACTTCCATTATATGACTGAAAGACTGCAACGGTTTGTGTTAAAAATTTCCGTTTGTGTTCAGACAAACATAAGAATGGGCTTTTACCACATGTTTGCTGGTCTTGGTTGTTGTTGCTGATGAGGTTGGGTCCCTGTGTGGGGTGGAGCAGCGAGCTCCAGGGCAGAGAGGAGGTGTAGCACAGTCTGGAGTTATTATGAATCAGTACTATGCCTCCACTGACACTGCGCAAGGAACGCAACCCGAGAGACTCAATCTGCAAAGACTGAACTCCCAAAGAGAAAACACCCCTGCAGAGATAGAGAGCCACGATTTAAATACATTAACTAGACAATGAAGTAGATTACTAGATTTATACATTAATGCAGAAAACTGACCGACTTGTATGAGCAAATGTGCTTGTTATAATGCTGAATCGTTCTTGGTGTGTTTCAGGTGATAAAGTTACTAATCTACCATAGCCCCATTTGTGTGTCAATCATTATTTTGACTTCTAAAGTGTAACCTACACTTTCATAAATTAACTAAGAACATTCTTTCCTCAGTCTGTGTGGTTAGAATAGACTAGAATAGAAAAGAAAACTGATATATCATGAAGCAGGTGTACAGGATAATCATTAACCTTTATAGCTAACAGGAAACTGCAGGTTTGATAAGTCTAACTGCGTCAGACAAACAAGAAAAGTGGGTAAATAGTCTAGCAAATCACATGTTTAAAGACGGAAATAGATAACAGGATATGGGGAACAAAAAACAAAAGAAGAGCTACATTTCAAATAAGAACCAAATACATATACTTACTTGTAAAGCATTCTTCCTCTGATTACCTTCAAGTTCTCAAAAACACTCAAATCAAGCAAATTGTCTGGCCATGCATCTATGTACAGGTATCCTAAAATACAAATATAATGTTATTGCAAATTTCATTTAATGATTGGCTGGTACAGCTAGTACCGCTGTTATGCAGATTTTAGCTTTCAAAATACAGACATCTACTGTATAGATTCATATTTCCTTTAAAATCTTTATGATCCGAGTCTATCTGAACTGTGATCTTCACCTGTGATTTCTTCTATTGTCTTTAACTTCTCCAGGTCACTCCGCTGCATTCCAGATGAATTGGTAGCTGCATTTCTGTATGAACAACACAGCAGATTTTAATACAATAAGTGTAACAATAGGTTTAACAAACCAATCATGTATAGAAGAATTTAAATTAGAAGAAATTATTTTAAGTCAGCTTGTTATTCACACTCATGTCATTGCAAACCCATATGTCTTTATTTCTTCTGTGAAACACAATAAGTGAACTTTTTTTCTGTATAATTAAAGCTTTTCAGTAAGCAGGAGCTTTCAAGCTTTAGAAGGTATTATACATATTCAACCTTGACATGTCAAGAAACGTCATGCCACGTTTAAGGTCAATAGCTATCTCTCCATCAAAATTTAAGAATTAAACTTGTGTGGAGGGTGAAAAAACTGAATATTGCATCAAACATTTGCAAATAAAGCAATGTTTCCATCCCATGTGTTTAAGAGAACAAAATCTTCACTTCCTGGGAAACTGGCATAAATCATGAGAAATAAAATAATAAAAAAAGATCTCGCAACCACAGCAGATGAAATGCAATAACAAATGCTTTTATGTTATCTTGCCTTCAAAGGGCAATTGTCTGATTTTGTGGCACAATCATGAGCGACAGTTCTGGGACGTAAGTAAACCAAATTATTTTGATGATTCTTGCTCAGGCATTTCAGAATGACAACAATATTTTAGATGTGTGCAATGGGATTGATCTGCCGGTTAGTCCAGTTGCTCAATCACATGATCACATGAGTTTTTTGTTGAGAATTTATTCTGTAAATGCTTCCATCATAGTTTATGCACGTTTCCTTGTCGAATAAAACATTTATTAAAATCTTGCATAAAAATATGTGGTTGCAAACATAGCTAATGAGAGTTTGAGAGCTGCAGCACAGAAGAAAATTATTAATGAAAGCTCTTAAATTTCATTCTGTTTCTAACACAAAGCTACCATACTAATAGTGCATGATCACTTTTATGATACTTTTTGTAGAGAAATTTTCTTAATATCTTTTTGTGAGTGTGTGTGTGTGTGTGTGTGTGTGTGGCACAGAACCAAAAGACAAGCAACATGAGAACCAGCATTGGAATTTTTAGCTGAACAACTGTCCTTGCTTACACTTTGAAGGAGTCTGAAAGAAAAGCCAAACTGCCGTAGATTTTCTCACAGCCAACGAACATGCCAATGTTGGTGGCATCCACCACTGAAACCCCTTGAAGGTTTCCCATTCCTAGTCCATAACACACTAACAGACAGCACATATGTAAATTAATAGTATAAGAATAGGAGAAATGATACTGACATATATAGTATATGCAAAGATATATATATATATATATATATACATACATATATATATATTTATATATTTTAGTACTGGGCGGTATACCGGTTCATACCGAAAACCGGTGTATATTTTCGTTACGATATTTTTTATTAATATACCGCCATACAGATGTATTTAATTACTCAACGTTCGGAACAAACAATATGCTGCGCCGCGGCCGCGCGACACTGTTTCAGACGGACCCTTTACAATGTTGCACTTCTAAGCAGCGACTGCGAGGCGTGGTGAGGGTAAACACAGCAGTGCTCTGGTGTTACGTTATAACACCTGTTTCACACAGTCCGTCTGCAGTGCATTTTTTTTTTACGCACCCATGTTAACGGATTCCAGCGTTCACACTGCACGCTATTGCAGTCCGTCAGTGTGTTCCAGGAGCAGTGCGTCTGCAGCAGTGCAGTGATCGTTTACGTACCGAGTCTATTTTTGCTGTGCTGCAGGTGCTGAATTAAAGTGAAAGCGCATTGTTCGCGGGAAAAATGAACATGGATTGATACGGAAATGCAGTCATTTCACAATAAATGTACAGTCGTGGCCAATAGTTTTGAGAATTACATAAATATTAGTTTTCAAAAAGTTTGCTGCTAAACTGCTTTTAGATCTTTGTTTCAGTTGTTTCTGTGATGTACTGAAATATAATTACAAGCACTTCATACGTTTCAAAGGCTTTTGTCGACAATTACATGACATTTATGCAAAGAGTCAGTATTTGCAGTGATGGCCCTTCTTTTTCAGGACCTCTGCAATTCGACTGGGCATGCTCTCAATCAACTTCTGGGCCAAATCCTGACTGATAGCAACCCATTCTTTCATAATCACTTCTTGGAGTTTGTCAGAATTAGTGGGTTTTTGTTTGTCCACCCGCCTCTTGAGGATTGACCACAAGTTCTCAATGGGATTAAGATCTGGGGAGTTTCCCAGAATTTCCCAAAATTTTAACATTCTGGTCCCCGAGCCACTTAGTTATCACTTTTGCCTTATGGCACGGTGCTCCATCGTGCTGGAAAATGCATTGTTCTTCACCAAACTGTTGTTGGATTGTTAGAAGAAGTTGCTGTTGGAGGGTGTTTTGGTACCATTCTTTATTCATGGCTGTGTTTTTGGGCAGAATTGTGAGTGAGCCCACTCCCTTGGATGAGAAGCAACCCCACACATGAATGGTGTCAGGATGCTTTACTGTTGGCATGACACAGGACTGATGGTAGCGCTCACATTTTCTTCTCCGGACAACCCTTTTTCCAGATGCCCCAAACAATCGGAAAGGGGCTTCATCGGAGAATATGACTTTGCCCCAGTCCTCAGCAGTCCATTCACTATACTTTCTGCAGAAGATCAATCTGTCCCTGATGTTTTTTTTGGAGAGAAGTGGCTTCTTTGCTGCCCTTCTTGACACCAGGCCATCTTCCAGAAGTCTTGGCCTCACTGTGCATACAGATGCGCTCACACCTGTCTGCTGCCATTCCTGAGCAAGCTCTGCACTGGTGGCACTCCGATCCTGAGCTGAATCCTCTTTAGGAGACGATCCTGGTGCTTGCTGGACTTTCTTGGACGCCCTGAAGCCTTTTTACAAGAATTGAACCTCTTTCCTTGAAGTTCTTGATGATCCTATAAATTGTTGATTTAGGTGCAATCTTAGTAGCCACAATATCCTTGCCTGTGAAGCCATTTTTATGCAACGCAATGATGGCTGCACGCGTTTCTTTGCAGGTCACCATGGTTAACAATGGAAGAACAATGATTTCAAGCATCACCCTCCTTTTAACATGTCAAGTCTGCCATTCTAACCCAATCAGCCTGACATAATGATCTCCAGCCTTGTGCTCGTCAACATTCTCACCCGAGTTAACAAGACGATTACTGAAATGATCTCAGCAGGTCCTTTAATGACAGCAATGAAATGCAGTGGAAAGGTTTTTTTGGGATTAAGTTAATTTTCATGGCAAAGAAGGACTATGCAATTAATCTGATCACTCTTCATAACATTCTGGAGTATATGCAAATTGCTATTATAAAAACTTAAGCAGCAACTTTTCCAATTTCCAATATTTATGTAATTCTCAAAACTTTTGGCCACGACTGTATACTAATTAAAGCTGTTTCACATGCAACAAATGGGTTTTTTGCTAGGTTTAAAACAATAAAAAGAGCACTTTTAGATAAACAAGGAAAACAATACATAAATTCACTTTTATGGAGCAGAAAAACAAAGTTCATTAAGACCCGTGGGATTGCTTGTGATGAAGATTTAAATGCAAAAGGCACGAGACTGTTTCTGTCTGTGGTGTTTTAATTTTAAATATTTTAACAAGAAAAGTAGGATTATTCTTGTGTTTAAATGTTTTGGTGCTTGCTTGAGCAGCTTATTATACAAACCTAGAAGTAAAATGCATGAATAATGCGTTGTTTTTATATATATATTTTTTTTTACATGATATGAAATCAAAACAAAACTACACAGACGCGGATCAGTAGCGGACTGCAAACGCGTCCTGTGTGAAAGCACAATGAGTCCGTGCTGCGGACTGCATATGCACTGCAGGCAGAGTATGTGTGAAACAGGCGTTACAGGGAAGATGGATGCTGCAGAACTAGTAGAACATGACACGGAAGAACTTGGATTACAAAAATCCGACGTCGACCAAACAACCATTTTATGCAAGTGCTGTTGGGCTAAAAGCACGTCTTGGAATATCAACCAGCAGAAAATGCATTATACACCTAATTATGCATGAAAAAAAAAAAACGTCATAAACCGGGAAACCGGCATAATTTAGAAAAAAAACGTTATATAAATTTTTGTTCAAACCGCCCAGCACTAATATATATATATATATATATATATATATATATATATATATATATATATATATATATATAGATAGATAGATAGATAAAAACAACTGTTATGAAGTGCTTTTTCACACATTTTGGAACTCAATGACACTTTAAATTGCAGTCTGAACCATTAGAAGCATAACGTTATGTACATTTCAGCCAAAATATGTACATTTATACATACAGACCTTTCGGACACTCTCCTTCACACTTTTCACATTTCTGTGTTTCTTGGCCATCTGGCTCAACAGTGATAACTTCCTTGTTAGCTTTGGGACAGACCATTGTACATGCCACTTCCATTGCCAAATAGTTATCTAAAGGTGTAGAAAGTACAGCATATATAATATTCTCACAGAGAAAGAAAAAGCAAGGCCTTTGGACATAAAACAAAGTTTGACATACGGGGACACTGTTTAACACATGTGGCTCCAAAGCTGAACTTTTTGTCCTTGTTGGGTTTGGACTGAAAGGTGTTTGGGTCATAGATGGTGGGTGGGGGGCAGTTGTCTTTACATGTCCCACTGTCATTGAAGTGACGACAGGCCTAAAGATGCAAAAACAAAATGGGGCAAAACAGATATTATTTTCATATTTCAATTAGATATGAATTATATAAATGCGATATTTATGATCTTTTTACCAGACAGTCCGTGTCTTTTGGACCCGTGCACCCAGCAGCACACTGTACATGACAGCAGTCATTGGGTTTTGTGCCCTTACAGCGCAAACAGCCAGATGAGCAATGCACCGAGGTCACTGTAGAGAAAAAGCGCTACATGTAAATTTCATTACGTCTCACGGAAAAACCCAAATAATTAATTTGGTAAAAATATCTCTTTTTAATCCCTGATAGAAGATGTAGCATTGACCTGATCAGAAATCTTCTCTCATTTAAACTTGATTTAATACTGTTAAAATGAAGTTGTCGAGACAGATGTTAATTTTGCAACACAGCACAAAAAAATATGTCCATAACTCGTTAAAAAATAAATAAATTAATTATATATATATAATTATTTTTATTACAAAATAATACAATTACATAATATACTGCACAAATCATAGCATTCTGGGACATGAAAGTTTATTTTGTCAAGTAAAATGAGATGGACTGGAATTTAAAAGGCAATCTTAATTAATTTAAACTTAATCAATTCTAAGCCCAACATTTCTTGTTATCAAACCCAAAAAAACTGTCCAATATGCCAGTGACACTCACATGTTTGGCAGTCCTGATTTGTTTCTCCCCAGCATCCACTGTTTGAAGGACAATCTGGAGAACAATTGGGACCTGAAAAAAGAGAAATATTATTGAGAAATAACAGTGACGCATGAAACCGTCTGATGTCTGATGACATAGTTCTCTTGAAGTTAACTCACAGTTCTTCGGGATGTCTTGCAGGTGCAGCGGTTTGCTTTCAACTTTAGTAACAGTGTCTTCCCAGTTAATATTCTGAGGAAAGCAAAGTTGAGGATTTCCCCAAATATAAACCCCACCAAGCAAGATTTCTGTGAAACGTAAGCAATAGTTTTACTCGCATGGTTCCACTCACTATTAAAAAAGGAAATATTTTGGAGCTGAGCAAATTTGTTCATGCAAGTTCACTCTTTTGACCAAAAGAAAGCAACTTGATTTGAAGTGACCACTTTGTATTGCTACACCATTCACAATGGACCATTTTGCCCACAAGATCTTACAGAAAATTTGAGAATTTGCTATAGAAATGTCATGAGTTTTCTATGAGTTCTTAAAATTATATTAATTTCTATGACCTTCCGGGCCTAGATATCACAATTTTAAAATTCCCAGATTTTTCCATGACCTTGGGAATCTTAAATGACTATCAGTGCAATGCATCTATTCATTACTTTAATTTGTTCTATTATACTTATAGTGTACAAATGTTTCTAATCAGAAAACCACTTTGTGTTGTGTTCTATAGTAAATAGTTACTAACTAGTAACATTTGCCACCCAATGAGTCACACTAGCAATTACTCTCAAATGACAGTCTGATTTTATCATTTGAGCTGGATTAAGTACTCACAAAGTGCATGAAATGTTTTAGAGCTGAGCATAAAAATCTATATTCACAATTTCACGACATTTCCTTATAAAATTGAATTCATTTACATAGAGAATATAATCTTATTTGCGGCATCCCCTAACTAGACTGCTCACCATCCATTTAACTTCAAGTTACTGAAGGAATGAGAGTAGTCAGTAATACCATTTCAAACTTTTGAGTTTTTTAAAAAACCCTTTAATTCACCATGTCCCACACTCCTTACCTGTAAGACTCCTGAGGCGTATTTCTCTCAAGCCGAGTCCCGTCTGACTGTGGTGGATGTTGTTATGTACAGCGAGAGCATAGCTGGAGTTATAAAGCTGACTGCCTCGTATGATACGCAGATTGTCCAGAGGAACCGAGCGCACTGAGACGTGAGCTATCAGCACATACCCCTGAACCTCCACAATCCCCTACAGACAAACAGAACATGAGCACATCTTTTCATAATTCGATTGACATTGAGACTCATTATAAGTGAGAAGCTTAAATAAACAGCAATAATATTATTTTTATCAGCTGTAAAATAACTTTTACTTGAAGTAGTACGCTAAGATGGATCATGCATGTAATTCACTAGGCCTACCTGTTGAGCTTTTTAAAATTATTATGCTTTTGCAATTTAAAGCATAAGCCTATCTATAAACAACTGTTGTAGACTTTCAGAAATATGCTATAGTCAAACTCAGGCATATACACATGATGAATTATACTGTGATAATTTACACAATAGCAAGAAAATGAACAGGAATGTAGAAATGGTTAAGCACCTATATGCATCTGCTGTGTAATAAAGAGCACTATAGAGACACACACAAACACACAACAGTTCCATACCTGCAGGAAGGAGAGATCTGGATTTCCCTGCAGGTGTGTGATCTCCAGGTTCCCATGAACAACCTGGCAGCCCGTGTACAGCAGCCTGAGCATTTCATAATGATTCTCAAGACTGGAGGGTAAAGCCAACTTCATATCAGTCCCAAGACATACTGAAAAATAAAATAAAGATGCTCACATCAGAAGGCCTGTATAAAATTAAATGGTTTTTTTCTCCCTAGATTAGTCCTTTCGAAGGTTCACACAGTGATTTTTGTTTACATCACACAGGCCAATATAAAATGCATCTTGGACATACTGACATCTAGCAGTGTGAGGGAAACATTGGAAACTGAAACCCTATTTGACAAATAAACCAACCTGTTTTTACAAGAAACCATAACTGCCATTTCATATAAATTTGTACAATGTGATTTCTATTGAGACGTACAATTTGTATTTAAAAAACAGAAAGAAGCAAGCAAGAAGCTGCAATGCTAAACTCAACCCTGTTTTTGTCATGAGATTATGTTGAACAGGGTTCTCATAGCAATTATGTATGTATGTATGTATATGTATATGTATATGTATATGTATATGTATATGTATATGTATATGTATATATATATATATATATATATATATATGTATATGTATATGTATATGTATATGTATGTATGTATATATATATATATACAACCCGAATTCCAGAAAAGTTGGGACGTTTTTTAAATTTTAATAAAATGAAAACTAAAAGACTTTCAAATCACATGAGCCAATATTTTATTCACAATAGAACATAGATAACATGGCAAATGTTTAAACTGAGAAAGTTTACAATTTTATGCACAAAATGAGCTCATTTCAATTTTGATTTCTGCTACAGGTCTCAAAATAGTTGGGACGGGGCATGTTTACCATGGTGTAGCATCTCCTTTTCTTTTCAAAACAGTTTGAAGACGTCTGGGCATTGAGGCTATGAGTTGCTGGAGTTTTGCTGTTGGAATTTGGTCCCATTCTTGCCTTTGCCTCTGCTGAAGAGTTCGTGGTCGTCTTTGACGTATTTTTCATTTAATGATGCGTCAAATGTTCTCTATAGGTGAAAGATCTGGACTGCAGGCAGGCCAGGTTAGCACCCGGACTCTTCTACGACGAAGCCATGCTGTTGTTATAGCTGCAGTATGTGGTTTTGCATTGTCCTGCTGAAATAAACAAGGCCTTCCCTGAAATAGACGTTGTTTGGAGGGAAGCATATGTTGCTCTAAAACCTTTATATACCTTTCAGCATTCACAGAGCCTTCCAAAACATGCAAGCTGCCCATACCGTATGCACTTATGCACCCCCATACCATCAGAGATGCTGGCTTTTGAACTGAACGCTGATAACATGCTGGAAGGTCTCCGTCCTCTTTAGCCTGGAGGACACGGCGTCCGTGATTTCCAACAAGAATGTCAAATTTGGACTCGTCTGACCATAAAACACTATTCCACTTTGAAATAGTCCATTTTAAATGAGCCTTGGCCCACAGGACACGACGGCGCTTCTGGACCATGTTCACATATGGCTTCCTTTTTGCATGATAGAGCTTTAGTTGGCATCTGCTGATGGCACGGCGGATTGTGTTTACTGACAGTGGTTTCTGAAAGTATTCCTGGGCCCATTTAGTAATGTCATTGACACAATCATGCCGATGAGTGATGCAGTGTCGTCTGAGAGCCCGAAGACCACGGGCATCCAATAAAGGTCTCCGGCCTTGTCCCTTACGCACAGAGATTTCTCCAGTTTCTCTGAATCTTTTGATGATGTTATGCACTGTAGATGATGAGATTTGCAAAGCCTTTGCAATTTGACGTTGAGGAACATTGTTGTTAAAGTTTTCCACAATTTCTTTACACAGTCTTTCACAGATTGGAGAGCCTCTGCCCATCTTTACTTCTGAGAGACTCTGCTTCTCTAAGACAAAGCTTTTATAGCTAATCATGTTACAGACCTGATATCAATTAACTTAATTAATCACTAGATGTTCTCCCAGCTGAATCTTTTCAAAACTGCTTGCTTTTTTAGCCATTTGTTGCCCCCGTGCCAACTTTTTTGAGACCTGTAGCAGGCATTAAATTTTAAATGAGCTAATTAAGTGGATAAAAGTGTAAAATTTCTCAGTTTAAACAGTTGCTATGTTACCTATGTTCTATTGTGAATAAAATATTGGCTCATGTGATTTGAAATTCCTTTAGTTTTCATTTTATTAAAATTTAAAAAACGTCCCAACTTTTCCGGAATTCGGGTTGTATATATATATATATATATATATATATATATATATATATATATATATATATATATATATATATATATATATATATGTATGTATGTATGTATGTATGTATATATTCTATTTATGTATACTGTATTCTATATATAGTACCAGTCAAATATTTGGACACACGAACTGGAAAGTGTCCTAACATTTGACTGGAACTATACAATAATATACACAAAGAATATCGGCTGATCCACATTTTTTACTCATTAATAACGGTATTGGCCCCAAAAAACCCATATCAGTCGTGCTCCAGTGAAGACCTTTTCTTCTAGATGGCCACCGGGACAAAACCACAGGAACCAGATGAGTCCTCTGCAGCTTGAGTGTTTACTATTGTCATCTTGCATTATTGGCACACTATTTTCCTATTTAATACTGTAAAGTGCTTTGACACATTCTGTATTGTTAAAAGCACTATATAAATAAAGGTGGACTTGACTTCACTTTAGCTTCAGTGCACTGTAAACTGCAGGGTAACACTGGACCATACTGGACTGTAAACCTAGATGATTTAAAAACTCTCTCTGCAGGTTCAATAGTCTATTTTTCGATAATATTCAAAGTTAATTCCAGTTTTTCCTGTACATAATTCATAAATCAGTACACATTATATCGAAAAGAGCTGTTTTTGTGTACAAACAGAATTGACATATGTATGCATGCTGATGGGACTGAATAATAAAGTCATTGTTTTCTCCAGTTCACATTTCCTTTCCAAGTTTTGTTGCTCCTCTTTCATCCCCCTAACATTCCCTCGTCTCTGTGCTTGAGTAAGTGAGGGGTGGCTGGTTGTCTTGAATAGAAAACAACTCTATTAGTCCATGCCTATGTGGCCTCTTTCTCTTTCCCTCTCATTGTACTTCTGTTTCTAAATAATCCTTTTTTTTTACTCCAACTCAAACCTGATTCAAACCTGAAGTGCAGGTGTTTTAAACCACAATGTATCACCAATGACATCCAAACAAACAAGTTTACACACACATACACTCGATGTGTGACTTTGAGTGACTTATAACATGCATTGACCACCTTATGCGCTGACCACCTTCCCAAACCAGCAATGAAATTATTATTATTATTTTATTTTTATTAAATACTTAATTGTACAGTTAATAATAATAAATAATAATAATAACTTCCCATGTTCTTTTTTTGTTCCATTAAATTTTTTTGGATTATGTATTTATTCTATTTTCATTTCTCTGAATTCCATTTTAATGGTTAAATACATTTTAGTAATCAAAAAGCATATCTTCCTGAAATACTGAAAACATTCAAACATTTATTGAAAGATTGAGATTATTGAAACTTAACTTCAACTTAACAACAGCTTATTAAACATTTAATAAAAGTTGCATTTTTAGGCCGCTATGAAATCCCCCCTCCCACCCCCCACAAACAATTATTTTTTATTTTTCTCCAAATTATTCGTTTTTCATTGGCAAAAAAAACTTTGAAAAAAAAAAAAGGTGAAAGAGTGAGATATTACCATAAAAATATTTCCACGTTGGGATCACAACTATCCTCAAACAGCTATGTTTCTGAAGACAATGCAGACCGAACAGATGGAACAAGGAACCATACTTTAATATTCACATGAAATGGAAACTATCCTCAACTACTAACTTTGAGGTTTCATTTGGGCCACCATAAATTTCCTAGAAGCAACCCTTATTTACAGCATGTCTACACTTTGTTTGTTATAATGTGAGGATTCGTAAGCTTGCTTAACTCAGCACTGAACAAAACTTTGGTGTTTTGAGCGGTGAGTGGATTCTGATTAACATTGCATTGCAGGCGCCCACTTATCCAATGGATTTGCAGTGTGCTACAGACACCGGTCATGCTGATGGCATTCCCCATAGTGTGCACTTGAGGATGCAGTATGTGGTCCCATGAAGAGGAACATAATTTCCCCATGCAGACAAATAAAGAATACTGCTGCTGTTTATCAGACAAGCATCACCAATAAAATAACCAAATATCAGCCAGTTAATTGGCCTGGGTGTTATATTGATTTAGACAACTTTATAAAACTATTAAAGGTCCTATGACATGAAAATTTCACTTTCTGAGGTTTTTTAACTTTAATATGACTTCCCCTAGCATGTATGTGGTCCCCAAGTTTCTAAAAATTTTAATCGGTGCAAATCGAGATTTTACTATCTTTCTCTGCCTTTGAGAAAATGGAAGCTCAAACGGGCTGATCTGGAATCTCCTCTTTGTGACGTTGTAAAGAGAAATGTTACCTCCCCTTTCTCTGCTTTGCCCGCCCAAATATTTACATATAATTAAGTCGCAATGTCAGGACACAGGCGTTACAAACAGACTTTTATGATATGGATTCGACAGCACCGGCACAAACAGTGAGTAACAGTGTTCATTAATGCCTGATCTGCGATCAGTGGTTTCTGATGTGTAGCTAATCATTCAAGTTCACACAGACTTTCTTTCTAAATAGTTTAATACTGTTTATGCATCAGTGAATCAAGCCAGTGACTAAACGATCAACTTCACGTTGTTTCTATTAGTAGCATGAAACAAATCTGTTATTTAAATTGTGATTTTTAACTACAGAGAGCGATCAAAGAACGCTCCCTTTTTTCGGAGCTGATACACATCCCGAGTATATATTATCTGCACTCTTGCCCAAACTGCCGTTACAATGAATGACGCTGTTATGCTGCACAACGGAGCTCTTACTGTATTCATGTGGTGTATTCATGTGTTTGCTGTTAGTCGTGGTGAATGCATTTTGTGAGAGAAAACGTGATGCAATAATGACGAGATCACTGCCTTCACGCGATAAACAGACTCTGTCTACTCAATGCTCATCACTGCAGCCTTTCATGTGATGGGAAAAGATCGAAAAAATAATTATATAATCAACAAATCCACGATTCGTTAATCTCAACAGCTGTAGTATATATCTATATATATATATATATATATATATATATATTTGAGAGGGGTCCACATGTAATACGCATTTCAAATGCAAAGATGTCAGCCAATCACAACAGTTGTTGTTTACTCGGAGTCTCACAGCAGACACGCCCCTTCAAACAGAGCATTCAAGCCAGAGGGCTATTATCAGGATATAAAAATGCTTTTATTTCTAAAATTTAAATGTAAAACTCATACTAACAATATAAGTACACCTAAGGAAACTTTAAAAAGCATTTAAAGAAAAGGAAATAATCCATGTCATGGGACCTTTAAGCTAAAGTCAGAGAAAACACTGGAACACGAGCTGCTTGTGTTTAAAAGAACACAGTGCTATGCTTCACTCTGAAAGACACAGCACATATATGTTAAATTAAATCTCAGCCTTTGCAATTTGTCTATTCCACTTAGCCACATTGCAATTTCGGTGTTATTCTGATTAATCGTGTGGTCCTAAATACAATTATTTTATTGATTCAAGTAAACCCACAAATAATTTCTTTGATGCATTAACAATAATAATATTTTTTTTTTTACAAACAAACAAAATATTGTCCTGCAACATTGTTATAAAACTAACCAAATACAGAAACTATTAGCATTTGAGACTTTGCTTGCATTAACACAAAGGATTTAGACTGCGAATAGGTGTAGCATTAAACAAAAAACCTGTCTGTTCATGGATTCTGTTTTTGTTTTAAAATAGGGATGCACCGAAATGAAAATTCTTGGCCGAAACCGAAAAAGAGAAAACCAAGGCCGAAAACCGAAACACCGAAAGAAATAATGCCAATTATTAGTACCATTGCACTAAAATGAAGACATTGCAATTGCATAAATTAATATTAAAGTTTCAAAGATAATTAAAATTACATAAATTCCTGAAGATGGTACTCCTCTGGTACTGCTTGGTGACTTCAACATCCACCTAGATAAACCCCAGGCTGCTGACTTCAAAACTCTGCTCTCCTCATTTGATCTCAAGCTAGTGTCTACTACAGCGACTCACAAATCAGGCAACCAACTGGACCTCATCTACACGCGCTGTTGCTCTGTGGACAATTCCTCAGTTGCTCCACTGCACACCTCAGACCACTTCCTCATTACTGCTAACCTAGCACTTACTCCTGAAGTGCCTCACACTCCAACGGAGGTCACCTTTCGACGGAACCTACGCTCACTCTCTCCATCTCGCCTATCTTCTGTGGTTTCATCCTCGCTTCCTGCACTCTCTCAGTTCTCTGCTCTGGACACAAACAGCGCTACGGACACTCTTTGCTCCATTTTAACATCTTGCTTGGACAACTTTTGCCCACTGTTGTCTAGACCAGCACGCACTGCCCCATCTGCCCCCTGGCTGTCTGAGGTTCTTCGTGAACATCGCTCTAAACTCAGGGCTGCTGAGAGGAAATGGCAGAAATCAAGAAACTCTACAGACCTCAGTGTGTATCAGTCTCTCCTCTCTTCCTTCTCTGCAAATGTCTTCACGGCTAAAACATCCTACTACCACAACAAAATTAACAGCTGTTGTGATGCTCGGACACTCTTCAAGACTTTCTCTTCTCTTCTTAATCCGCCGCCACCACCTCCTCCATCGACTCTTACAGCGGACGACTTTGCAGTTTTCTTCACAAATAAGACAAGATCCATCAGCGACCAATTCTCCACACCGCAGACTGAGGACAACTTCACAATAACCGACGCACACTCTTTCTCTTCCTTCTCCCCACTCTCAGAGATGGACGTCTCCAAACTTCTCCTGTCCAATCATCCTACTACTTGTCCACTTGATCCGATCCCCACTCACCTCCTTCAAGCGATCTCTTCTTCAGTCATGCCTTCGCTTAATCACATTATTAACTCCTCTCTTCACTCTGGAACATTTCCCTCAGCATTCAAGCAGGCTCAGGCAAGCCCACTGCTCAAGAAACCATCTCTGAATCCAGCGCTTCTTGAAAACTACAGACCGGTATCCCTTCTTCCATTCATTGCAAAGACACTTGAGCGAGCTGTGTTCAACCAGTTTTCTATGTTCCTTGTACAGAACAACCTCCTGGAAAGCAACCAATCTGGCTTCAAAAGTGGCCACTCAACTGAGACTGCTCTGCTCTCGGTTACTGAAGCCCTGCGACTAGCAAGAGCAGCTTCAAAATCTTCGGTACTCATCTTACTGGAACTTTCTGCTGCTTTTGACACTGTTAATCACCAGATTCTCCTGTCCACCCTCAGAAAGATGGGCATCTCTGGAACTGCACTCCTGTGGGTTAAGTCCTACCTCTCTGACAGATCCTTTGGTGTGTCTTGGAGGGGTGATGTTTCAAAATCACACCACCTTGCTACTGGGGTTCCTCAAGGCTCAGTACTTGGACCACTTCTCTTCTCAATCTACATGACATCATTAGGATCTGTCATTCAGAAGCATGGCTTTTCTTATCACTGCTACGCTGATGACACCCAACTCTACCTCTCATTCCAACCAGATGACCCGACGGTAGCTGCTCGCATTTCAGCCTGTCTGAGTGACATCTCTAGCTGGGCTCATCAACCATTACTCCTTCGAGGAGAGCTAGAAACCTAGGAGTTGTGATGGATCATCAGTTAAGCTTCACAGACCACATTGCTACAACTACCCGGTCCTGCAGGTTTGCCTTATACAACATTAGGTAGATTAGACCCTTCCTGTCAGAGCAAGCAACCCAACTTCTTGTCCAAGCGCTTGTTCTCTCCAGACTGGTCTATTGTAATGCCCTCCTGGCGGGCCTTCCTGCATGTACTGTCAAGCCTCTGCAATTGATCCAGAATGCAGCAGCGAGGGTTATCTTCAATGAGCCAAAAAAAGCTCACGTTACTCCTCTCCTCATCAGGTTACACTGGCTACCAGTAGCTGCTCGCATCAAATTCAAGGTACTGATGCTAGCCTACAAGACGACCACTGGCACGGCACCAACTTACCTAAACTCATTGGTTAAATCTTATGTGCCCTCCAGAAGTTTGCGCTCTGCAAGTGATCGACGCCTTGTGGTACCATCCCAAAGAAGTTCAAAATCACTCTCACGGACCTTTTCCTGGACTGTGCCCAGCTGGTGGAATGACCTCCCAATCTCAATTCGTACAGCTGAGTCTTTACTCATTTTCAAGAAACGGCTAAAGACTCATCTTTTTCGCCTGCACTTTACCAACTAACACTAGCACTTTTCCTTTTCTTGTCTTTTAATTAAAAAAAAAAAAAAAAAAAAACCTACCTATGCGTTCTGTACTAGACTAACTGAGACTTGTCATGGCACTTGTATACTGTTGTTGTTCTCTTGTTGACCTGACTGCTTCTATTGTTCTCATTTGTAAGTCGCTTTGGATAAAAGCGTCTGCTAAATGATTAAATGAAAATGTAAATGTAAATTATGCCAATTATTAGTACCATTGCACTAAAATGAAGACATTGCAATTGCATAAATTAATATTAAAGTTTCAAAGATAATTACAATTACATAAATTATGCCAATTATTAGTACCATTGCACTAAAATGAAGACATTGCAATTGCATAAATTAATATTAAAGTTTCAAAGATAATTACAATTACATAAATTATAAAAAACATAAAAATACATAATTACAAATTATGCAAATATTTATTAAGCACATTGCCACAATGATCAGTATAAAATAAAATTCAAACTCATGTGAATATTAAATAATAATGTACAGGCCTACTGGCCTGCAGAAAGGTTTTAAAATGAACTGTTCTCTCATAAAAACAAAGTGCATTTAGGTGAAGTGCATTTGAAATTGTTCTCTGTAGGACCAGAAAGTGCATTACTTCTCCAGTAGGCAAGACTGTTATCACTTCTGGGGATGGGGACTTCAGACAGATAACCATCTAGCTGTTGAGCAGTTGAGCTTGTCATCTAGCTGACATTTGAGAAATATTTGAGAGAGTGTATTTAAATAGGACCAGGGCATAAATAAACATTTTTATCAAATTAAAGCAGAAATATGGCTAGCAGAAATATGGCTACAATCTGATATTATGTATGTATATGTGTGTGTGTGTGTGTGTATATATATATATATATATAGGCAATAACTTTCCACCTAAGGGGACGTTCAAATATCGCATCTAAAAACGCGTGGAAAAGCTAGACGAGCTGCTTTCTGATTTTTTCCCAAAGCCTTCGGGCACTCGCGGTCCTGAGGCGTCTGCCATTGCTTAGCAACCATGACCTGCTCTCTCCATGAAGACGCGGAAATTTCAGCAATGGATAAATGAATTTGCAGCACAAAAAATTGCTTGCAGTAGCTCTGCTACTAAATTTATTTAAAAATGGCAATCCATATACAGCTATGATCAGATGTTCCTTCATCTTGGCTGAGATTTCAACATTGTTACAGAAAAGGTGATGAAGCTACATGACCTGCGGTGCGCTTGCGGCATTCTGAAAGTTGAGATGTTTTTAACTCGATGCGGTGCGGACGCGCCTGGAAAAAACGAGCGCATTTGCTACATTTGAAATAACGAACTTGAGCGCGCAAAAGACGCGATATGTGAACGGCCCGAACTGTTCTCTTGCTCCACCCACACGTACAGCTGATACAACATCAGAGACAGAGGCCATTATCTCTAATCTCTATCCCACGTCAAAATATGGGTTAAAATTGGCACTAGTATGGGAATACTTTTTGTATAGAAAAGACAAATGCTTATTTGTCCTTGAAGGTCTTTTACAAAAACTGTGGTCAGAAAGCGGCTGCAAAACTAAGAAACGCATCGAACATGTTTACCTATTCAGAATATCATCATCCTGTGCAGATACAGCTATGTCCCATTTATAATTTAAGGTTAATGCATTATGATTTCTGTGATACGGAGTGAAGCGCAGAATCCAGTCATGACAATGAATTTACAGTAGCTAGCTAATTATTATTGTATTTAATTATTAAAGATAAATATAAGTTATTAAACTAATAAATAATCAATGGTAAAATTTTCTTGTTTTTGATTAATGAAATTTGAATAAACACATGGTTTCAAATAGGGAAGTCATTTCATCAGATAACTGCACTCTGCAGGGCTGCAGGACACATGACATTTACATTACATTACATTTACATTTACATTTAATCATTTAGCAGACGCTTTTATCCGAAGCGACTTACAAATGAGAACAATAGAAGCAGTCAGGTCAACAAGAGAACAACAACAGTGTACAAGTGCCATGACAAGTCTCAGTTAGTCTAGTATAGAACGCATAGGTAGGTTTTTTTTTTTTTTTTTTTTTTTTTAATAAAAAGACAAGAAAAGGAAAAGTGCTAGTGTTAGTTGGTTAAGTGCAGGCGAAAAAGAGTCTTTAGCTGTTTCTTGAAAATGAGTAAAGACTCAGCTGTACGGATTGAGATTGGGAGGTCATTCCACCAGCTGGGCACAGTCCAGGAAAAGGTCCGTGAGAGTGATTTTGAACTTCTTTGGGATGGTACCACAAGGCGTCGATCACTTGCAGAGCGCAAACTTCTATAGTCAGATCTATCATTCCTACAACCTGTTAATTTGTTTCTACGACTTATTAATTTTTGGCAATTGTCCATGTTTCATTAATTTTGTTCCCTAAATAACCCATGATTTAACTGAAATAAGGGAACAAATTAATAAATCGAACAAATTATTAATTAATGAAATCTTTAATTTCCTTTCCCGTGTTTACCACACACAGTAAGAGATGCGATTAAAAGTGAAAGATAATAAAATAAACCTACGAAATTAGAAGATTTAAGAAAAGAAACCTGTAAACCAGAACAAATTAAGCCATTAATGAAGGCTATCTCGAACAGCATCCAGAGGCATTGCATCTAACAATTTCCTAACCCTGTTTTTTTTCTGTCTCAGCTGTTTCGATCGCGTCGGAGCCTGGAGCACACGTATATTCTAGCGATTCAAACTTACATCGCAGTCTGTTCATTATCAAAATAAAATACAGTCAACTTAACATTTAAAAGGTTACACTGGTCAGTTAAAATAGACCGTATACCGGTCCTCTCTGCTGTTCCAAGGATGTTTTTGCTCATATGAAGAGGATAATCTTTTCTGTCTATGTGCGTATGTGTAAGTAGTTTACATTATAAATAATAGTTTAACATTCAGGTACATTGCAAATATGGAAACATTTGGATTTGTGCTGAATGACGCACTCGTCCTCGTCCTCGTATGCATGCACATTGTCAGGATCTAATGCGCTGTATGTCGGATTTTTTAAAACAAATAGGCTAGGCCTACCGGAACGCAAAAAAAAAAAAAAAAAAAAAAATCAGACATTTTCTAGAACAGAATTCAGAAGGATCAAATTAATGTGAGCAACAGTGTTTTGCTGAATTTACTTTTCACAAAGAAATGTGCAGCATCTTGTCCTAGCAATAATAAAAGGACACCTTTTTATTTATAATTTGTCTTAAATCTAATTTTGTTTAAAAAAAAATGTTTTGAGAAAATCGAATCAGAATTGTCAATCGAATCGAATTGTGAAATATTAAAATGGTAAACAGAATTTTGTAAAAATAAGCCAGAATTGGATGTCATAAAGCCCTAGAAATGTTCATATTTATTTTTATTTTTTTAATAAATTGTTGTTAAATTCTATAGGTTTCATTATTTCAATTAATTGGACATGGTTTTTGATTACTAAAAGTTAATTTAAGCATTAAAACTGAATTCAGAGAAATGAAAACAGAAAAAACAAGGTATATGTGAAAAATAATATTAATAACTGTAAAATAACAATACTAATATTTATGGCTGATTTCAATTATTTTCAAACGGTAAACCATCAAGCTTTTATTTTGGTGGAATACTGTAGGGGCCCCTCTTTTGTTGACTTCAGGTCAAGGTTTTTGGAAAAAATAAAACACAACATCGGAAAAAATAAGAAGGATTTCTAAGAGCCCTATGTTTGTAGTAGCAAAACAAGTGACCATCGCCTACACACTGGTGTAGACACATTCCTTGTGTCACTGGAAACTTGTTGTGTCACAAGGCATATGTTCTCTTCACGGCCTCTAGAACAACAGCACAGGAGAGACAGATTGAATATAAATCAGTGCTCTTTACATGTGCAGTGAGCAAATTCACCACACCTACTCTTGGTGTGCAGCCAAACAGGAAGTAGAGTGTGTACTCCACTAGTAGCGTGTACTTTCAATAGGTTTTCAGCTGCCAACTTCTGTTAACCGCTGCTGCCACGGAGATTGATCTTACAGACAACAGAGTACAAGCTGAACATTTACAGCAACCAAAGATCAACTGCTGCTTACCAGCTCCTGACCTCGGCCATAAAAAGAGAAACACCAAAGCTTGTCTCAAAGATGTCCCTTATGATCCTTTATCAGTGGGCACAGGAACAGGGTCTACTAGGGGTTTTATAACTTTGTTTGCGTCCTCTGGTCATTGACCTTAAATGCTGCTGAAGGGACTAGCCAATGCATCAAGATCAATAAAACTAACACAGCAGTGACAAAAACACTCAAAGGCTCGTCACTCAAACGTTTAAGTGAACACAATGATTCTGAATTCAATTTGTGAATCAAGGGCATAAACAAAACATTGTTAGTCACAAATATAGTGCATAATATTGCATGGAAATATACTTAATTTCATAACTGTCGTCTTCGTTCTCAGCTTTTTACAAAACATATCAGTGCATATTCTATTCTTTCTCTCTTGCACATAGTCACACAACAAACAAGAATTACTCAACCGACAGGAAGAACAGGATTTGGACCAGACCTTGTGTCTCTGTGTTTGTGAAGCGTGTATTACGTGTGTTCTGACACACTGCTATACGCATACCAAAATACTGATGGGATGTACGTTTGCATATGCTGGATTAATGCATGCAGGCATTCCTAACAAGAGGAAGACTTTGCACATACTTAACATATAGAAACCTTTCTGCAGGTAACCAAACACAACAACAGCCACAGTTATACCACTGTTTATTGCTTGCATGATAGTCGACAAGTGCATTGAGTTAGATTTTGATTATCTAGATTTTTTTCTCATATGTGTTTGATATTTTCTTTAGCTGTTCAGTTTGCACAATAAAACTCTCTTTGAAAAGGGATTTTTGTTACGTTCGTTTTTATCTAGTTATGGGTTAAGCGCTTCTACAGAGACAATTGTCACATGAAGCTGTGAATGTAAATACATCATAAATTGATTTTAATGGGAGACATAACATTATATTATAATGGAGTTTTTGCGCATTTATTTATTTACAGTATATTTTGTATTTGATCAGTATTTTTAGGTAACAGCTGTAATTGTTTGAGAATTTGACACCAATAAATTACATGCTTTTTATATTTTGTTAATTTGTTTAGTTGGTTACTGTGCGACACTGTTTGTGTCCCCTTAAAAGTACTAGAGATGGGCATTTTTCAAAAATATTGTATTAGAATATTTGGGCTCATAAAAAAACAAATATTTAAGTAGGGCTGCACGATTATGACAAAAATCATGATTGTCGATTATTCCCTTGAATTTGTAATTGCGATTTTTAATTACGATTATCAAAATTTGCATTAATGATGCAATGAATTCGCCTACAAAAAACGACCCGTTTGGACTACATCCCTCTAGTTCCTGCAGTAATGACGTCACTAAAACAGTTTTTTTCACTAACCTCCGCCCACATGAATACACAAACAGGGGGGCGTGGCCTTGTTGCGCTCCGACGGAGAAGAGGAAGAGTTGCATTTGTGTTTGTCGCCATGTCTTTGAAACGCTGTTATTTTCATCTCTGAGTTCAATCACCTTTGTTTGGGCTTCCCAGGGACGCTGTACTTGGAGATTAATGGTTACAATTTATGTTTAACTCGGTTCCCGAAAATTATAATCCACATGTAAAACTATGTGCAGCACATTTTGCTGAGGACAGCTTCCTCAATCTCAATCAGTTTAATGCCGGATTCACACAAAGATTATTCCTGAAAGATGGAGCAGTTCCCTCTTTGTCTGGAGAAGGCGTTGTTTATGGACCACAACCGGTAAGTGTATTTTATTATTTAAGTGAAAGTGAAAGTGAAAGTGAAGTGACATTCAGCCAAGTACGGTGACCCATACTCAGAATTTGTGCTCTGCATTTAACCCATCCGAAATGCACACACACAGAGCAGTGAACACACACACACACTGTGAGCACACACCCGGAGCAGTGGGCAGCCATTTATGCTGCGGCGCCCGGGGAGCAGTTGGGGGTTCGATGCCTTGCTCAAGGGCACCTAAGTCGTGGTATTGAAGGTGGAGATGTTAAGTTGGTGCGTTTAACAGTTTCTGTAACTTATTACACAAAGGGCAACGCTGTTTCGCTTTGTTAACTAGATGTTGGGGTTGTGCAAAAAAATCGAATGCGATTTTCATGCGCATCTCGTCAGTAAAAACGCTCCTGTGATTATAAGTACATCTCCAGCACATGCTCCTGCCCACTTGCTTCTCAAAACTAGTCCAATTGCATTTCCAGGAGGGCAGTGCGTGCTCAGCTGCTGTCGAATCACAACACAGGAACCGCTGGCCCAATCAGAACTCGTCACGTATTTCTGAAGGAGGGACTTTATAGAACAAGGAAGTCATCAGCCTGTTTTTATGACAGTGAAAACAGCAGTTTACAGATAGGTGAATTATGTAAAAAATACTGTGTTTTTTTACAAGCGAAACATGAACACGCGTTATATTGCACACTGTAGACACAATCAAAGCTTCAAAAAAGCACGAAAAACGGGACCTTTAATATGGCTATAGCTTCTTATATTTTTAATTTCTTGTTCTTTTCTAAATACTGTTAATTGAAATTATTTTGTTGTGGAGTGAGGGGAACTAAAATAGCCTAGCGGAGCTTCTCAAATTTCCCGGAAGCTTAACAGTTTTCATTTGCTATATTAACTTCAAAATAATTCTTAGAATGAAATTTGGAGTCTGACTTTCGGATGCATATACAGCGTTACTTATTATACATTTACTGTCATTCTATATTCTTTATATTAAATAACATTTTAGCATCCAGATACGTCGGGAACATGGAAACATTTGGATTTGAGCAGAATGAGAGAGGTAGGCATCAGCTTCAGCTTAAAACTAATTTGTTTTTGGATTGACGTTTTCATAGCCTAAACTTAGAAGATTTGTTTTGGAGAGAAACTAATAACTGTTTATTAGTTTATTTATTATAATAAGCGTTAGATCTCTATTTTTTCCTTTTCTTTTTGAGTAAATAAAATGCTATACTTTATTATTATTATTTTTATTATTATATTATTATTATTATTATTAGGCAAGTTATAGGCAAATAATATTGTTTTTTAAAAATAAAGTTATTAACCGGTATTTCTTCCACCCGAACCGGTTTCGGAACGGTAATAATATCAGAGGAACGCAGAACAGAAACGTTAAAATATCGATTCTGCTCGGAGTGAACTGATGAGCAGAAGCCCTTCAAGCCCTGCTGTTAAGGCCCATTCAAACCTTAACGATAATTATGCTAGCTAATATCCACATCAACGGATGATAGATTTATGTTTAATCTATTACTGTTTGCTGCAATTATGCTATCTGCTGTTTTAATGTTAAAGCTCTTTAAACTGTGAAAATTCTGTAACATTTAATATTTATATTTATGGGTAAGGCTACCCAAGCTGAATGTAAACATATCAAAAATGTACTGAGATGGTCGACAGATGGAGCTTTTGTACTTCATTTCCAGCTTTTTTTGTATTTGATCTGTATGTATAAGTAACAACCAATTTAGTTTTCTTCAGTTAACTGATTCAAATGTATTGGGAAAAAGACTTGACATATACTAGTTACAGGCTAAGTTTGAGCATCTTGCTATAATGACAGCATCTCCAGATTTGGATTTTCAGACACAAATCTAAAGCACTAATTATAGGACACTTAATGGTGCTTTTGTAGCATGTGTTCACCGTTCACTTGCATTGTATTAAAAAGAGCAGTGTGAACATTCTGCTAAACATCTTTCTGCTCTACTGAAGACAAAGTATCAAATGGGTTCAAACTGGATGCACAACATGTTTATGTCTTATGCATATGCAGAATCAGATGGAAAAACTTTGACAGGGACTGATCTTGCTTAGTTTTGAGAATGAGAGATGCAGTCATATTATATAATGGTCCATGCCAACAATATCCCAATTGCATTGTTTATGAATTCTGCTTGTCTACAAGACTGAATGCTTCTCCAGGCTGTTGACAATCTGAGCGCTTAAAGAATGCCAACCGACCGTTTGCTGAAAATATTTACGGAATATGAAATTATTAAACAATTATGCAGACACACATTTGTTTTGTTCCATGTGTAATCAGAATCTGACACAGTTACACAGAACTTTAAAACAAACGACCTTTGGAATAACTCATTCAGTGAGCAGGAAGGACAGACTGTATGATTCTCTAAGAACATGAATTCTTCCTCCAACTAAGTGCACATATTGTACACAGAAGAATGAAAAAAAAGAAGAAGAAAAAAACAGTTTAAACCTGAACCATACAACAAATAATAGATTACGACATAGTGACATTTTTGTGTAGCAGTGAATAAGAACTACAAAACTTAACTCGACATATAACAGCAATTTTATTTTGTACAGTTTTTATAAATCTCTGTGAGATTACGAAATTCACTGTTTTGCAATCTTAAAAAATAACTTCTGAGAACATCTGGTTTATATCAAATGTATATGTACCATGGCAATACCATGTTTTGAGCATGTACTATGGTAGCACCATGTTATTCTTTCACTTATGTAACCATGTGAATATTCATATTTCATATAAAATAAAAACTCTGCCGTTGTGTGTACTGATATGATATCAGGAGTTGTGCCCATTAAACTCCTGAACTCTGGCTGTCAGGTTTCAGCGCTATTGTCAAGCAAAAGTTGCAAATCAAGTTTGTGTGACATACCTCACCCACGACTAATGCGCCAACAGTGTGAGAAAAGAAAGAAAAAACACCCCGACAGGATTTTCTGACCTTATCCACTTTATATGGGCCTATTAGTCTAATTTAGTAACATATATACAGGACTAAATGGTAAAATTGTTTCCTCCACTAAAACAACTTGTTACAAAATCTCGAATTCCACACTGCGTGTGCATTTCAAGGAAGCGACGCGGCAAAACTGATCGCTCCAAACCTTTGACTCGAACAGCCGCGTAAAAATGCAGTGGGCCCCGTGCGACTTCAGCAGTGTATGTAAACGGGGTGTCAACCGCTTCAGTAGCAGTTTCTCCGAAAGAATGTGTCCCGCCGCTGTATGTTCATGTTAAACACTCTGTGCTTCGTAACTTTACATTAACGTAGTAAGTAATAGTATATTATGGGAATTTTGGGGTAGTTTGGGAATGCGTGGAGATGACCCACCTTCTCTCCCTGAAGCGGCTGTAATACCCAACAGCAGCAGCAGGACCCAGACGAGCCCAAAACTTCTGTCTGCCTCCATCGATTAGTCCTCCATTAGTTAGTTAATAGTCCTCCAGCTCATGCCCGGATCCCGTACACGTTACACGGATCCCCCTCGTGTAGTTCCGTTGCGTTAATTATACCTTTTTTCGTGTCTTTGTTAATTCCCGAATAACAATAACTTCCTGGCAGGAGCGTGTGCGCCTGACTCTCCAGTCTGAGTGTGTGCGTGTGTGTGTGTGTGTGTGCGCGCGCTCCCGCAGAGGAGTGCCAGTACAGATTGACTCCAGTATTACAGCAACATTCATGCAGGCCAATTATGGAGTCGTGAGCAGTTTTAACAAGACCAAGGCTAGTTGTCATATTTTTGACTTCAGTGAATATGACTCATATTAATATTATTAGTCTTTTAAACCAAAAAAAAAAACCTACTGAACATTTCCAACATAGTGCCCAGGAATAAGGATCACTGAAAAGGCATGCAGGACATGTTATTTTCTATATGGGGTAAGTTGTCACAATACCTACCATGAAATAAATGCATTCCAGTTATTACTAGCAACTTTTCCCTCTACAGTATAGCCTACTACATTTTATTTGCCACTGTCATTCAGATATCAAAAAAGAATTCGCTTCAGAATAGTACCTACTGCAATTTTATTAGTAAGACTTTTCAGTGAATTTGGATGGTAATTATAAAAGATTAGGAAAATATATATATATATATATATATATATATATATATTTATATATATATATATATATATATATATAAAGCAATTATTAGTAAGAAAGAACATAACATTTTTTAGTTTTAGTCATTAGTAGGACTGAATGAGCATATCTAATAAATATGAACTGTAATGGGAACTTTTAATAATTAATTAGCTGCATGATATCTGAATCACTGCATAACATTTAGTGAATGAAATTTTTAAACCAGGTTATAGTGAAGATAAAAAAAGTATTCATTACTTTGAAATGGTTATTCTCTAAAGTCTTTAATAATAAATAATCAATATATCATCGAAAGGTGTAACTGTTTAGTAGTTAACCTAAAAAAAAAAAAAAAATTATATATATATATATATATAGATAGATAGATAGATAGATAGATAGATGTAGATATAGATGAGTTGTTCCATTATATGAACAGAGTTGGAGAAGTTTAGCATTACATCAATTGTTTGCTCACCAATGAGTCTGAACATCTGAAGAAAAAAAACACCCAAATAATCCACAAGTAATTCACATAACAGAAGCAACGGTTTGAGGTTGCAAATTTTAATTGAACAAAATTATTGAACAATAAGAGATAAATTGTGTGTAGGTGAGGGTAAGGTTATGGGTAACAGGTAATATCTGTTGTTGTGTAATGATTGATTTTTCTGTGGAATTTTATTTATTTTTTTGTCAGTTTATTGTTGTATGTTTGATCTGATCTCTTGACTGATTGTCTAAGACAAATTTCTCCTGAGGGGAAATAATAAAATGTAATACTAATGCTAATTAATTCTGAATTACAGATTTTTGCTTCACAATAACCCAAACGACTCCAGTCCATCAGTTACATGCCAAGTGCTATATGAATATGCTAAGTAAAATGAAAACATGTCCTTAACATTTTAATTATGTAGTAAGCATTTCATAAAAGCAATAATGCACTTGTGATTTAGCTGTCATGATTTTTTTCATGAAGCAGCACAGCCTCTCATCGTGTTACTGAAATAAATATATAGGCTTACCATTAAAAGAATGAATGTTTTATTGATTTCTTCAAGGTTTCTTTATACACATTTGGATCTGTGTACAACTGGTGGAGAAAGGTGAAATACAATACCAAGACAAAGAAAGAGAGCAAGAGAAAAGGACAGAGAGATTGAGAAGAGAAAATGAAGGTAAGAAAGATATACAGGGCAAGTCTATGTTGAGCATGTGGATGGCCACAATCAAACTGGCCAATCAAGAGGAGAATTTGGAAGTCCTGCTGGACATTAACAATTAGAATACCCAGAAGCCACCTCAGGTGTTTGGCCTTATGTTACATTACATAGACAACAATGTCAAAAAAGTTGTTAGTAATGCTCTTCAGAAAACAACTTATTACCAGTCCAGGCATACAGAAAATCTGATCCCCTCTAATTTTAGTTTCTTAAACATGAAAAAGCTCAAGTTTACATTCAGCATGCAGGTTATTTTACAGTTTTAATTTGATGGATTTGCAAACAGTATAATACATGACCTCCAATCTGCTTTAAAAACATGAACAAAATATGAAAAATGTATTAAGGGAGGGTGAAAAGCATTATATATTTGTTAGTACAGTTGTGTCCATGAACAATTATCTTGCTTTAACTTCATCCTAATTAAAGGAATATCCCAGCAGCATCTGTCAATCACCACAAAACAAAAATAAAAAAATTGTGTTCAGAGATGTGAGAGAATATCCACTAAACTTGGATGTAAACCACAATACTGAAGAGAAGATCTGTCAGTACTTTCAATTGATCGCGATTTTAAATAAACAAGCTTAAAAAGTTGTAGTAAGTGGTTAAACTCCCCCATAGTTGTAAAAATACTGCAGCATAAACTTTCTGCCATTAAGACTCTCTAAAAACAGAGTCAATGATCAGTGGCCCCCGCCATCACTGTTCTGAATACCCTTGTTGACCCCTCCCCCTCTATACCGCTTTTAGCCTTTCTAAATGGCTATATTTACCCTCCAGGCTGATCATGCTTGCACTCTTGTTCTGGCACACACACACACACACACACACACACACACAAAGTGCACAGGTGACGATATAGGAACAAAGACATATAGGCAATCAAATGTGGTTTTGGCTCCAGTCACAATAACTCTAGAATCTGTAAAAGTATGAATCCACTTGAAAATGATACGAAAGATGGTCTGGCACAAGTGAGTAAAAGTTTGTGGATGATGGGAGATTTGTGGAAACTTACACATAGACGAGTGCTGCCTTGTATGAACAATTAAAAGATTAAAAACGTAAGGCATAGTGTGACAAGTATTCTGAAGAGAAGGAGCTTAATAACATTGCTAAGGACATAAGCTGTGGTAGCTGTCAGGTTGCTATAGTTATAAATGTTTGTAAATGTGATGCACTACAAGCTCGAATTTCACAGCAACTACACACACACACACACACACACACACACACATAAATACATCTTTCTTTATCCCTTTACCATTACCTTAATTGCAAAGGCACTCTTGGTGAAAATAAAAAGATTTATATGACAATGTTTTAAAATAAAGCACAAAGTGATTGGATATGTAAAAATGTAAGGAAATGAAAAACAAAGATAAAGCAGCCAGCAACACAGAGAAAAACCATGCTTTAAAATCCCAATCAGAAAGAAAAGTAATTTCTTTGCAATCACATATCATGCCACTCTCCAACTCCGTCTGTCATAAGGATCAAGCCAGTATTTTATATTCAGCCAACAAGTAGCTCTGTGGTGCTGATACTAGACATCCCACAGAGTGTTTCAAGAAATAGTTGACCCAAATATGACAAATATTGACATGACGGTCATTTACTCATGATTTTCCTTCATGGAACACAACAGGAGATGTTTAGCAGAGTGTTCACGCTGTTCTTTTCCATAAAACGGAACACAGTGACCAAACACTATTGTATCAACCTAAAAAATGGCAATAAAGCTCCATTTATCATCATACTATACATGTCATGAGTTTCAGCAAAATATTAATCGATAATGTCATTTTGGTCCACACAGAGACTTGAAATAATGCCTGTTCACACCAAGAAAAATAACTATAACGATAATATAAATTAATTTCTTCATGCTTTAAATATAACTCTACCCTGACCTCATTTAGTATATGCGGATCCTAGTATATGCAAATTAGACCCCACCTCCACTCAATCACAGCAGTTTGGACCACCTGCTCCGCTTTCTTGCTTAACTGAAGTAGTAAATGCTACACAATAGCAAGTTTCTATATTGGATTAATTCAGCCAATATATGTTTGAACCAGAAACTGATTCCAAAGAAGAGAAGGAAGAACAAATTCTACAGGGTGATATTGAATTTGATGTATCAGAATGTATCATGTTCTACAACATCAGACACGTAACAGTAAAAGATACCATTAGACTTTTTTTTTTTACAACATTACCAAACAGTTGAAACTAGGAATGGGAATCTATGGGTATATCAAGATTCGATTCGATTAGGATTCAGACGCCCACAATTCGATTTGATTACGATTATTGATGCATCACAATGTTGTCATACATCGTGTACATCTATTAGGGGTGGGCATCTTCAGGCACTTCATGATCCGATCGGATTCCGATTCTGGGAGTCACGATCCGATACCAAAACAATTCTTGATCTACATTATTTTACATTTGCTGTGCAAATACATCTTTACAAATTTAAATCTTAAACAAAATTGCAGTTATATGCTTTTTGTTTATAGTTGGAATCTCTGTATGTAAGTACTGCAATCTTAAAAATGGGGGTGTAAATCTTCACTGGTTTTACAATTCAATTCAATTACGATTATCATGATCATGATCAACTCAATATGACGATGCATCACATTGTCAGTTTTCAATATTACTGCACGGGGCTACATTGGCTTCATATAAATTTTATATCAAATTTATTTTGTGCAAAATTAACTTTTTTTTCTTTTTTTATTATACAATTACTTATTTAAAATAATTTAAGTGTCCGAAAGTTGAGATCATAGAAAGTGACAGCTATAACAGGCTGCATTCACGCACAGATCTATTTCGATATCAGATGTTTTGTCCTGCTCTGAAAACATAACTGACTGTGAGTACATCAATTTCGTATAAAAGTATTCGAAAATTCAAGTGCATTTAACTGCAGCTGAGCTTCAGGACAGCAAACACAAAGCGCACGTGAAAGTCTTTCATTGCGCAAGTTTCGTGCATCTAATAATACTGCATTCCAAACGGCAGAAATGAAAGCATATCTAAAGTAAAACACGGCGGGTGAAAGCACAGACTGTCAAATTCTGTGCAATGAAGCCCACCGCGTTTCTAGCGCACACACGTAACATTTGCGGAAAAAAATAAGCTTACAATAGAATCGATTCAGAATCGTTGAAGAGATAATCGCGATGCATCAGAGAATCAATTTTTTCTCCCACCCCAGTTCAAACCATGTTCCTGTTGCCATATTAGACTAAATATCTACATCCTTAGGTAGAACCACTTTGAGAATAATATAAAAACCCTGCAAGTTGATGGGATTGGTTCATGATGGTATTAAAATTTGTGGTTTGAAAAAGCCCATGTCCTACTTTCTTTGCCACACTGCAGTTTCAAGGAGAAAATGCTCAGAAATGGCATTGACTGAGGAATTTGCACATGGTTTGTCTTTAAACATATTAAAAACACCTGATAGACAGGGAAACGACATTAAAAACTAGATTTTCTTCAAAGGGGGTCTTAAAACGCTTCTGATTGTCCGTCAATCTGTTTATCATTCATGAGCTAGAAAAAAATAGTTCTGAAAGTGACTCCAATGATATCATTCCTCTGTGTTGTTATTATTAGTGATATTGACTTCCTTATTCTCACAGAAATAGAATGATTTGTAAAACTTCACAGATATCGCTATGGTTATAGTTCTGCTAAACTTTTCCTTATGCGTTTCACTAAAAATCATGAGTAAACATGAACAATTTTCATTTGTGGGTGGACTATTCCTTTTAAATCTACAGTGATTAAAGTGAGTGATGATTACAGAAAAAATGGGTAACTTGATATGCACTGCTACCACAACAAAACGTCCAATCCATCACAAGCCTTTGCTGGAAAGTCACAGAACAGTGATCAGTGACTTACCACAATGTGGAAACTAATTAGCACTGCACTCTTTGCTGGTGCTATTGCACCCTGGTCACACGTCTCAGAAACAGAGCACACTGCTCACTCATAACCCCTCCTGATGGACAGCACACTTCTAGTTAAAACTGAAGCTCAATCTACTACTACTGTACCTCTGAAATATATTCACTTCAGGGCCATTAAAACAAGCACCTCAAATACAGACGGATATGATTGGGAGATAAGAACAACTTATAAGATACTGATCTGCAGGGATGGTTATTATTCTGTGCACCTTTTCAGAAGAGTGCTTTGTTGATAAAGGCTCATTTACTTCTTAACTGAAGGCAAAGCTCAAGTGAATGCAAACGCCATTCAGGTTTCAGTATAGAAGCAGATCTTTAAACTAGACCATACGACAACTCTTTCTGTACAAAGCAAAAATTAAAAAGTTATGATAAAAAAAGAATCCGCAAGCACAAAGAAAGCGATGGAATTCAAAACGTCAGCCCCAGGACACGTGCCGGAAGCCACTGCGGCTGAGGCCTGGCTCAGTCCGGCTCGCACTTGCCCTGATGGGAAGGATATGAGAGGAGGGGTTGGGGTTCTGAGACGATTTCCTCCTAGTCCAGTTTCACTCCAGGCTTCTCTGTGTTGAGGAGGTGAAGGCTGTCATCTATGAGAAAGCTACAAGAAACAAAAAACAGGAAAACATTTACTGTAAAAATTAAAAAGTAAAAGTAAAAACATTGAATATCATGGTCACCACTTAAGAACTCGTTCCCACAAGCAACTTACTTATTCGAATTTGTTCCCTAATTTTATTTAAACTGTGGCCATGGAATATATTCATATATTCATTCTCTCTCTAGTTTGGGGAATTAAATATTAAATTGTGGCTATGATTTAAATATATATATACTTTTTTTGCAGGGCTCTGCACTTTTTCAAAACTCTTCACAGTGAGCACAGTAGCAGAATATGAAGGGTAAACTGGATCCGTTTCTGTTGCTTTGTTAGAAAATGCATTCAATGACTATCTTTCAAATAACGTGAATCTCGCATTTCTACAGTAATGAAATATATTTCAAATAAAAAATAAAAAAAGAATACTATGAAAATGATTCGATAGCTGATCTTACAATTACCATCTATACAAAAGGAGACAATTTCATAATAGTTTTGTACTGCGATGTAAACACGGACCATGTAACAAACTGCAGTGAATTCTAAACAGTAGAGAGCTGCCATTATTATTGTTATTTTTTTTACATTTTGCATTTCCTTTGGAAATCAGGGTCCCAGAGTCTGGAGGAAGAGAGGAGAGGCACACAATCCACGTTGCTTGAGGTCCAGTGTAAAGTTTACATTTAAATTTATTCATTTAGCTGACGCTTTTATCCAAAGCAACTTACAATTGCTATATAGGTCAGAGGTCGCACACCTCTGGAGCAACTAGGGGTTAAGTGTCTTGCTCAGGGAGACATTGGTGTCACACAGTGGATTTGAACCCGGGTCTCTCACACCAAAGGCATGTGTCTTATCCACTGCGCTAACACCATAGCTTTCTAAAGGAATTTTACAAAAGAAAACACTGTATAATGCTACCTGTTAGGTCATAGTTTTATGAGTGACAAAGTGTTTGTTGGTTGACTATCTTTGCTGTGTGTTATAGAAGAATGAATTGATTTGAAACAAGTGTTTTTGTAGTTTTTACGTAGCCTAGATGTGAAATTTTCTACTGTGCCAAGATGAAAGTTGGTAAGGAGAACTGTGTGAAAAGTTTTGAAAACATTACCAATGGTATTGAGAAATGTGTAGAAACTATAATATGGGCACCAAAATTAATATGTGCAATTTACATGCTGTAGACACCCAATTTAGTGCATGTGTACCTGTAGAAGAGGAAGTGAACGGGCACAGTGCTGAGGTGCCAGACGGCATGAGCGTCTAGAACCCAGTAGAGTGGAGGGAAATCCAGCAGCTCCAGCAGGGCAAGACCATGCAGTAAGAGCACCACCATCCCACACTTCCACCAGTACGGCAAAATCCTGCGGTTCAGCCAACACCAGCACAGCCACCATAACAGGTTTATCATACCTGTGACCAGGGGGAATGACAGATGGGTGAGAAACAAATACCTATTATAGCCTATTACTGTTTCAGTTTGTTTTTAAACCTTTAAGGCTGGAATACCCTACATGACTTTTAAAAACTGAACAGATATAAAAATACTGGAAATCATACACTTACTAACTTGTAATAGTCACAGATGAAAAACTGGCCATTATCCACTAAACAACTGAGGATCATACACTACCAGGCTTTAAAGTCCTTCCGATCACAACAAACTCTTGCAAAAAAAAAGAAAAAGAGAGAGACAATGGAAAACTACATGTGTTCTAAAATCAGCTCACAATATCAAATACGGTATGTTTGACACCCTTCCTCCGACTGGATGGAATCATAGTCTGAAGCTGTTTTTTTTTTTTTTGGAAAAGGCTATGAATGTATTGTATTTACTTAATATTTGTAACACTTGTATTTATCTTAATAAATGTTTCTGGGTTTCTTATCATATAAATGATCATCAGTGTACATTATTCCAAATAAAAAAAATCATACACTATGTGATTTTCTATTAAATTTGTCAACTCAAATCTGCGGACTGCCTCTGACTTTCAGCAGCTAGTGTCAACTTCTCCAAACTGTAAATTGGCAGGAAATCAGTGCATAAATCTTGTAGTGTATTCAAGCCTTTATTTTAAGTGTTCCATAATGTGAAGCTGGTCTTGCATTGACTCAGTTGATGAAAATTCAGCTAAATTATAGTTTAAAATATATTAACACAACATACATTTTATATATATACAATGAATCAATAGAGATTAAACTCATTTTAATCCAGTAACGTGATATTTTTGCTGAATGAAACAGGATATTAAAAATATAGGTCATGACGTGAAATTATTCACTTGGATTTCATTCAGTGAGAATTGTCTGGATCGTGAAAAGCGGCTATTCAAGTCAGACCTCAATATTTTGTATCCTGTGTAATACCGATGCCCTGTTTTGATTTGGAATAATGTACACTGATGAATCGTTTACACAATAAGGAACCCAGAAACATTTATTAAAGGTCCCGTTTTTCGTGCTTTTTTGAAGCTTTGATTGTGTTTAGTGTGCAATATAACGTGTGTTCATGTTTCGCTTGTAAAAAAGCACAGTATTTTTCACACAATTCACCTATCTGTATACCGCTGTTTTCACTGTCATAAAACGGGCTGATGACTTCCTTGTTCTATAAAGTCCCTCATTCAGAAATACGTAACGAGTTGTGATTGGGCCAGCGGTTCCTGTGTTGTGATTCGACAGCAGCTTAGCGCACGCGGCCCTCCTGTAAACGCGATTGGGCTAGTTTTGAGAAGCAAGTGGGCAGGAGCATGTGCTGGAGATGTACTTATAATCACAGGAGCGTTTTACTGACGAGTTCCGCATGAAAATCGCATTCGTTTTTTTGCACAACCCTAACATCTAGTTAACAAAGCTAAACAGCGTTGCCCTTTGTGTAATAAGTTACAGAAACTGTTAAACGCAACAACTTAAATAATAAAATACACATACCAGTTGTGGTCCATAAACAAAGCCTTCTCCAGACAAAGAGGGAACTGCTCCATCTTTCAAGAATAATCTTTGTGCGAATCCGTCACTGATTGAGGAAGCTGTCCTCAGCAAAATGTGCTGTACATAGTTTTACATGTGGATTATAATTTTCGGGAACCGAGTTAAACATAAATTGTAACCATTAATCTCCAAGTACAGCGTCCCTGGGAAGCCCAAACAAAGGTGATTGAACTCAGAGATGAAAATAACAGCGTTTCAACGACATGTCGACAAACACAAACAGCTTTTCCTCCTTCTCCGTCTGAGCACAACAAGACCACGCCCCCCTGTTTGTGTATTCATGTGGGCGGAGGTTAGTCAAAAAACTGTTTTAGTGACGCCATTACTGCAGGAACTAGAGGGATGTAGTCCAAACGGGTCGTTCGTTGTAGGCGAATTCTGTTAAATAAAATATCTCGCTTGGCATTGAACTTTGAGCTTTAGAATTTTACAGATATTATTTATACTCTAACAACAACATTACACACTAACTAAAGTTTAAAACATGGGATCACGAAGAAGGGGACCTTTAAGATAAATACAAGCATTACAAATATTAAGTAAATACAATCCATTCATAGCCTTTTCCAAAACAACAACAACAAAAACAATGTTGGCCATTTTTATATAAACTTACATGTTATCCACTTATCATAGGCACTGTAAAATCATGTACGTAAACACACTGCTGTATTCACAACACTTACCTATGGTGGCATTGGCAGCCATGTTGTACCCGTAGTCAAAACTGACGAAGGTCAGATAAGACACATGAGATGTGAAGGCCAGAATGAGCAGAGCTCCCACCATACTGGAAATTGCAGGTCTACGCAAGCCCAATGTCCTGAAACACAAATATCAATCCTAAAAACACCATCATAAACAAAAAGATTAGCTAGCAATATATACTGTTAATCAGCCATTTATTTCCTGTTCACTCACCTGACACAGCACAAGTAGATAGAGTAAAGAATGACAGCTGATGCACAGAAGTAGTCCATCTTCTATAAAACAAAGGCAGAAAATCTCTACCAACACTATTTGTGCCCTGACAGGCATTACTCTTAATCCAAGAACCTAAGAAAATGTTCTGAATTTGTCTTTGAATCATCTCTTGAAGGGTTACCTCTGTTAGATAAGTGTCTCTCGTGTGGAACACTGTAGACCAGAACCACGCATTCAGGGAAATCTGCACAGAAACACGAACATACGTTTATAGTGAGGTCCAATTCCACTTAAAAATTGTAAATAATGAAATTAACTGTAAAATGAGTATCATGAACTGAATGTCTCAGTATTTGCCATAAACAAAACTGATGGTCATGTGATCCAGCATGATTTCAGAATGTTCCAAAGAGTATGTGACCATCTAAACGACATTATCAGTGTCAATCGTTTAATAAGTAACCTAGAAATAGTGAAAATACTAATAATCTTTTCTTATTTATTTAAAGTAATGCAATAAAATAAGTGTACAATTTTACAATACTGGATTCAACTGTTTTGGAGCCTGTTGCAACAAGTTTAAAAAACAAGCGAGGTTTCATTCTTATGCTTCGGTGTCAGCTTTATCTAATTTAAGGAGTCATTAGACTAAATCAAACCGATATATCTGAGAATGATATTTGAGTCGTTTTGACGGATTCACTGAACCAGCCCAGAAAATTTTCTCCTAATCAATCCCAACCTGGCAACACATGCTCCTTCTGCACTGCGAAAAAAACAAGCGCTGATGATCTCAAAACACTGAACAAATGTGGAGTCAATGCGTTAATCTGCTCATGTTAAATGTAATATAATGTTCTTTGATGAGACCACTTGTGATATTTGCTACAACTAAATCTACAAGCAGGCCTTCTCCATGACGAACATTTATAAATCTAAACATAGATCTTAATCTATATTGATTGCATTTGTGATGGTTGAATAAATGCACTCATGCAAGTTTGAACTACAATCTTTTCAAAAGTCTTTTCATTGTGCGTGTTTTTTTTTTGTGGCAATTTTGAACCATTAGAAATTTTGGGAATTAATATTAGCAGACAGACAGACACTGTCTCACCAGTGAGAAGGCGGTGATGGTGTGGTACATGGGGCTCTGTCGAGGGACGGCGCTGCGGTATCTCAGCAGCATCAGCAGACATGCCAGACCGTTGAGCAGAGACGCCAGCGCTGATGCAGGCTCCTCAAAACACAGAAAACGAGCAAAGGGCCACTAGACAAAGTTAAAATAAAAAAGACATAGAATCAGGGTTGAAAATACATTTAAAAACATTTGTCTCCTTTTACACTGGTTTACAATTCTGTCACTAACCTTCCCGTGAAACTGTGGCACGCTGTAGCCCTCTGCCTGGTAAAGACCCACGGTGGTCCACATGCACTGATACCTGCAGTCATCGCGACACGTCCAGCCTGAAAGATCACAGACTTCAAAATGAAAGGCTGCAGGACACTGATTAAATTAATTTGGCATTTAGTAGATCTACAACACTAACCGAATCTAACACAGAATTAGTCAGAACATAATTGACTGAATTCATGCTCTTATAAAATCTTTTGATCTAAAGGTTTATGCATAAATAGAAGTTGTGTCTACATATTAATTTATTTACAAATTGATTTTTTTCTTGTAAGATAGGATAGTGAAGGAAAAGCAGCCAACAGGAGTCCAGCACACATCCTTGAATACTATATTAATAGCGTCCCACAATGCACTTTGTAAAGTTGGTTTTAGAGAATCTCCAGTAAAAATGCCTTATCTTTACATATATGTTCGAAAACAAAGGGCGAATCAAAATGTATTTTTGTCATAATAATCATTTTGCCACAAATGCTGTCAATTTAGCTTTACTGATATCGAAGCCAGAATATCCAAAATGTGGCACAGTTCCACTAGAACAATGATTGAGACATGAAACAAAGCATTAAAATACACAATATTAAGTGAAACAAAACAAAAAAGATACAATATTAAATAAACTTCATCCAAAGCTAACAGTGTTCAGCAATTGCTATTGTATGGTTTTGCAACACAGTCATTATAACAAAGTATGTACATCTGTACATAATATTACAGGGCAGGCTTTAAAAAAAAAAGTAAAAAAAAAAAATTAAGCACTATGTATTGGGGGTCCCTGCTCCAGCAATGGGTTATTGGTCTAAAATAGCTATATTAAAAGTTATAGTCTCTGACATAAGAGAACGGTGATATGCAACGTAAAACACCATCCACTATTAGAGTTGTGCAGTGACACAGTGATCAGGTGACCGGGACTGTTACAAAATCATTGGATTTACCTTAACAGTATTTTCAGAAGGGACAGAACTATTTGATTTAAAATGTTTTTGTTTTTGTTTTTTATGTTTACTGCTATTCTAAAACGTCCGAATGAGTAGGTTTCTCCAAATGTTGACTAGTGTAGTATGAATAATACTGTGTGTGATTTATATAATGTTTCCTCTCAAGCAGGTAATCAGCCATTGGCTGCTTATTCTGTGATCTCCCGAGGGGGGGGAAACAGCACCATCCTATGGTGGTTGGCTGGTCCCAGCTAGTTCAGCCTGTCCCTGGTGTTTAGCTGGTTTAGCTTGCTGGCCAGCTTTTCTCAAAGGCTGAAAAGTGACCAAAACCCCTCTAGAACCATCTAACCGGACAAGCCAAGTCAGATAATACCTTTTTTGTTTGTTTGTTTTGTTGCATAACTTTTTTCTTCCCTTGTGGGCTTGGGTTTTGATTAGTGTTGTTTTAATTATTTTACCAAAAAAAAGGTACAGTTGCGGTACCATGGTACAGTGATGTAATAAAATGATATATTATAGCCTATCAAGTGATTGCTGTATTTATAAAACATTCTACTCCAGCCTGCTTCCTACAAAAGCATGGAAAATATTACTATGGTACATGTCCAAAAGGTTGAGGCAAGATATTGATGCAAGTTATTTTAAGAACATTGTTCTGCTATAAAGAAACAATACTGTTATAATGGCAATTTATATATGAAATTATTTATTTTCTTTGTTTTTTTTATTTGAGAAAGTCTGTCAATCTATAAATAAAAATGTTCTTAAACCCGTCTGTTGATCTAAATATTTTTATAAACATTCATATTAAGATGTACATCAACTCCTTTTCATTTAAATTTGTCATTAACTCATTCAGTATTGATAATAATTTAATTTAAAGAATAAAATAACATATTTTCTCTAGTCAGCTGTGAAATAAATTCAGTTTGCATAATAGTCTACTGGGTAACTGACACAGATAGGTTAGAACAGTACCTGTGAGTGCCATATATGGAGGCTGAGAGGACTGGAATCCGCGCAGGCGGGCCCCCGTGCAGTTCGTCCGGACGCATTGTTTGACGCAGTCGCGGTAGACGGGCTCTTTGTCCCCCTGAGAGGCGCTCGCAGCAGCGGACAGAAGAAACACCGCGGCCGCTAGAAACATCAGGCGCGTCATGCTGCTGTGAAACCGTCCGCTCATAAGGCACAACATCAGGACATCAGAGCGAGTCTCAGTCGCCGAGCATGACGACGTGCCGCTTTAATTCTATTGAAGCACCGTGTAATCGCTGCCCTGCCAACAAGTTTCATCGATACATCATAAGCGAAATGTTACATTTCACTTAAAGACAAACCCGGAAGTGTCAATGTAGCGCGCACGCGCATGTCTCTCACTTTCATTCTCCACGCACACATGCATCTGACAAATCAATGAATGAATAAACCTAAAGATAATTATTACATTAATTTAATTTAAAGGGTCTAGTCTCGTTTTTTTTGTTACTTTTTTAATGCAAAGCATGACTGTTTATATATTGAATATTGAATACAATAATGATTGTGTAGCTTTGTTGAAAAAATATACAAACTTACATTACACATTTTATGCATGAGCTTCAGCTACCTACTGTTTGACAGTGTTGAGTAAGTTACTCCAAAAAAAAAAAAAAAAAAAAGCTATAATTAATTAGACGCTACTAATTACATCTTCTACAGTGTAATTAGATTACTGTTCTAATTACTGGTCTCATTATTTAATTACTTTCTAAATCACATATCAACCTCAGTTGAACAAAAACATGGATCGACATGAAACTGCTATATATAAGATTTCAGAAATTATTCATGAACTGACAAAAGTATTTAAAGTGAGTTTACATTTAACACATACATTTTAACATTAAATGTTAAAATCCACTATCCACTAATTTATATAGAATTGTTCTGCAGTCTAAACAGTATTTAATATATTATTCTATCCATCTTGGCCAGGATTCCCTGGAAGAAGAGATTTCTTTTAATCTCAATGGGACCTTCCTTGAAAAAAAATATATTATTATACTATAGAAGTAATTGTAATTAAATTACAGCTAAATTAAGAGCAATCCTACTTTTTCAAGGAACAGTAATTAAATTACATTAATTACTTATCAATGCATCATACCCAATACTGCTGGTTGATTGCACTTTATGATCTCAAATGAACTGAGACTACATGGAATATTAATATTTTAAACAGTCATTTGACACACTGTAGGAGCACACAGAATAAGCCCAAATTCAAAATATGTGCAAATGTTCTAGAACATGTATGTATTCCATGCATACCAAAAACCTTGCAGACTATGCAGTTATAGAGTGGCAATACACAAATTTCGACCATATCCTGTTTTTGCAGTCTTCACTAACAATGTACTATAATTTATAATTAAAAGCAGACAAAGATACTCACACAAGATGAACAAGGCTTTATTGAAAACTGTATTTGGCAACATTTTCATAAATTAAATATAAGTGTTTAGGATCCACGCTAATAAAGAAATGTACAAAATATATTATCATCATTCAAAATAAATCGCTTTCTGTGATTACTAGTAACTTTTACAAATCAGTCCTAAAATCAAATTAAAAATTGTTCTATGATATAACTGATGATCTAAACTATGATATATTGTGATGTTAAATACAACGGTCACACAAATTGAGACAATCCACATTATCGCCAATAAATATGTAAATTCCACAACTCAAAATAATTAAAGGAACAGTTCACCAAAAAATGCTAATTAACTCACCCTCAGGCCTTTCAAGACGCAGATGAGTTTGTTTTTTCACAAAACGTTAATTGATGGACTGAAGTCGTGTGGTTAATTGCGAGGTGTTGTGATTCTGACGGCACCCATTTACTGCAGAGGAACCATAAGTGAGTTATCTAATTTCTCCAAATCTGTTCTGACGAAGAAACAAACTCATCTACATCTTGGATGTATGAAATGATTTTCATTTGTGATCATCTACAACACTACATTTATGCATAAACGCATTTATGCAATTTCAGATTGCGGGGATCTGCATACCTCTTTCCGCATTTATCGCAGATGTACTGCTTCCCCCCTCCATGAACGTGGCGTTTGTGAGTACGCAGGTGACTACCTTGACTGAAACACTTGCCACAGTACTCACAATTGTACGGCCTCTCCCCAGTATGGACCCTCTGGTGCAACTTTAGACTGTTTGTATTGTTAAACCACTTATCGCAGTAATTGCAGCCAAATGGTTTTTCTCCAGAGTGAGTGCGGCCGTGTGAAATGAGGCTACTCTGCTGACTAAAGCTCTTCCCACACTCCTTGCAGCTGAAGGGTTTTTCACCCGTGTGAATTCGTTTGTGAATTTTCAGATTCACAGCCTGCCTGAAGGTCTTGCCACATAGGTCACAACTAAAAGGCCGCTGGTCCGTGTGGATGCGCTCATGGTTTTTAAGATTGACGGCGTGCCGAAAGGCCTTCCCGCAGGACACGCAGGAGTACGGTTTCTGGCCTGTGTGGATAAGTTGATGCGTCTTTAGCGTTATGGCCCGTGTGAAACTTTTCTGACATACTGAACATCGAAACTCCTTTTCGCCGGTGTGGGTGAGTTGGTGCCTGGCAAGATTCTGAGCAATGTTGAATCTTTTTCCGCAAACGTTGCAGCCGAACGGTTTTTCGCCGGTGTGGATTATTTCGTGGGTTTTGAGGTGTGCTGCTTTCCCGAAGCATTTGCCGCAGACTTTACAAACAAATGGCTTTTCTCCTGAGTGGACGCGGTGGTGGTCAGACAAACTTTGTTTGTGGGCGAAAGCCTTGCCGCAAAGAACACAGCCGAAAGGCTTTTCTCCAGTGTGAACACGCTGATGGGATTTGAGGTTGCTCTGAGAAGAGAAACTCTTGCCGCACTCTGAACAAATAAAGGATCTCTTTCCAAAGAGTGTAACAGAATCTTGAGGATCTTCACTGCTGTCTTCTGGCAAAACAGAAGCTACTCTGTCTTCTGGAGTAGCGTTAAAGTGACCTGTCAGGAGAGCATAAAAATATCTGAAATATCTTAACACAGTGTTAATTCAGTTAAATTCTAACGGATTCAGCATGCAGTTCTATACACTGGCAACTTGTCTTTTGGATCGATTTATTAAATAGAGCATACTTATTTCATTCATTTGTAATTGAACATTTTATTCACATACTTGTAGTGATGGACTTCAAGTCGACTTTTCCAAATTCATTTTTGATCGTCACAGCCAAAGTCAGTGGGGATTCTGGACGCTCTTCTACAGCCTCATCAGACTGCAAGCATATGTAGTTATGTAATGAATCATAAAATAGCCAAGCAATTTACTACTGATTTTATTTTCTTATAGACTTACTCTACCAGTCAAAAGTTAGGAATAATTAAGATTTTTTGTTTGTTTTTAAAATAATATCTTATGCTCACCAAGACAAGTGTTATCTGTATGCACCAAGGGTCTGAGAGTAACGCAATTTCAATTCTCTGCATGTATGTACTGTACATATGGAAGGATTGACAATAAAGCATAATTGACTTGACATATTGTGATTACAAATTTATAATTATTATTGGTGCTCAAATATTAATAATGGTTCTCAATAATGGTTCTGATGTTTAATATTTTTGTGGAAACACGGATACATTCTTTGATGAATAGAAATGTAAAAAGAACAGCATCTATTTGAAACAGAAATATTTTTGATGTCTTTACTATCACTTTTGATCAAATAAAGGTGTCCTTTCTTTACATTTTAAAAAGGCAGTATATCACAATTTCCACATATTGATGATTATAGTAAATGCTTTTTAAACATCAAAGAAGCATAATAGAATGATTTCTGAAGGTTCATGTGAAGCTAAAGACTGAGTAATAGCTGTCTGTTGAAAATTCAGCTTTGCATCACAGTAATAAATTACATTCAACATAATAGCCTTGAATATAAATAGCGTTGGTGTACAAGTTGTTCAGTTTACCTCATTTCTTGTTCTTGTTTCAAGGCTTCTCGCACTTCCATCGTAAGAATGTTCCTCTTCTAAAGTGTACATATGACAATCATTTTAAAAAACAAAAGTTTGATTTAAAATTACACACTGTATGCTTATAATAAGCACTGAATTACATTTCTTACCAAGTCCTCCAACAGACAGAATATTCAGGATGCTGCCAGGCCGCTTTGCCCTCTTGCCTGAAAATGTTTTGCACTCCAGATCCAACAGAAATTTGGTTTCGTCAACAAGTTTGATTATTTTCCCCAGAGCCTCGTTACCCAGTACCTCCATGACAGATGCAAACTGCTTCTGAAAGAATTAATAATTACAAATTAGCCTACTTGTTGTGGATCAATATATAATATATGCATTCCATCTATTGTCAGTTTCAAAATCTTTCAACAGCCTTACTGTGGAAAACAAGTTTACACTGAATTCCAACATTATTATTATTTCCTGTTATTACATTACGTGATCTCTGTTGGCTTTTAAAAACTCAGTTTTTGACATGTTGACAGCGGTCCACATGCGTTGAGACCTGCGCAAATCGCGCGCTGATCTTTATACTATATGCACAAACGCGTTTATAGAGCTGCGAACGCGTCGCATGTTTAAGGTTACAGGCCGCAGATCTCTAAACAACATAATCTTACATTCTCACCATTCTCTCCTCCTTTTCCATCTTCATTCTTGACTCAACATTGTCGTTTTCACAGTGATCTCTAGAAACATCACCGCTCAAAAATGACAGAGTTTCCTCTTCCATCAGTTTGCACATCTCAGCGATCGCGGCGTGAACTAACGCCTCCACCACGGACGCCAGATGCGTCTGTAACGCGACGCAGCGAGACATTGTCCTTGCAACTAAAACTCACGAACCTGGAAGTCGCGCTGTTGTCCTGTGTTAAACTTAAGTCTGCATTGAGGGCTCATTAAAGTCAGCAAACGACGGTAAACATACTTTAGAAAACAGTGGGCTGTAATCAACGGAAGTACAACAGCGAGCGACAATTATAATCCGGGTCCTATAATGCATAATAAAAGTGCATTATTGACTTTTTTTGTACAATGTTTTTAAAATTAAATATACATGTAGTTTCAAATTATTCCGAAAACAACTGAACAAAATACGCTTTTCGTTAAATAATTTGTAGTTATGAATATTACATTTAACTAACAGCTGTCCTACGCATAGAATGTATAAAAACAGGTCATACGTCATGACGTTTTTTTGACGTTTACACAAAGCGTCAAAATTTGGCGCGACCTGCTACAGGAAACGCTATTCTGTGTGCTGATAGCGTTGGGTTGTTGTTTTCTGTCTGGCATATTTGAACAGTTTCAACGTTACCGTCATCTCTCTGGTAAGATCTTTCATAAAACATTCAGTTGTATTGCTTTGAACTAACCTTGTTATTATTGCAAAGTAAGTCAAATGTATGAGTGTTTGACGCATATGAATTTCTGTATTCGTATTCGAAACATTTAAGCTTATCTTAAACTTAATTTTTTAATAACAGTGAGAACTGAGAACCTTAAATGTTTAGACTTTATATACAATCACGTAAAAAAAAACCGTTATTTTGCATGTTGTGCAGTTAATATATTAATGGATGATTTGGTGTTTTTTTTTCTCCCTCACGCAGTCATGGGTTTACTGGAGCAGTGTGAGGAGCTCTTTAAGACCTCGAACCTGTATGAAGTTCTGGGTGTTTGTAAAGAATCCCCTGACTCCGAGATCAGACGCGGGTATTATAAAGTCTCTCTGCAGGTTCATCCAGATAGAGCTCCTGGTGATGAGTTGGCCACCACCAAGTTCCAGGTTCGTGAACCACTGTACTTCTAATGCAGCACTTCTGCCCAGAATCCTTTTAGAACCTTCTTGAATGGTCTGGTGTCATCTAAAGTAGTCCACAAAAACAACATTAAACCTCTAGTGCATCTAACTTAGGGGTCACACTTGTACTTCTACAAATAAAACTCACCAAACACCTTGTTAGATCAGATCTCCACTCCAGGAATATTAGATCTAGTCTCTTTACCAGATCCTGTTTTGTCTGCTATCCAAAACCAGTTATAAGCTGGTCTTGTTTGATACCCAGAATCAGTTAACAAAACTGTATTTTGTCTGGTACCCAAAACTGTTTTAATTAAAAGTCTTCTATGAGCCTAAAAGGTTGATAAAGGAAGCCAAAGAAGAGCAGAAAGCTCTTCTGTGGGACAAAAACCATAGTGTGTGTCTGTCTGTGTGTTTTTTTATTTTGTCACTTGCATTGTGTCCATTCTCTCAATGTGGACGTCCTTTGTCCACATGTGCATTCAGTAGACAATGTTCTGCATTTGAGTATGCATATTTTCGTCTCTTTCTGGTGTCACGTGCAGAGAGTCTGTCTTTGTGCATTTCTCATTTTTCTTATTTTCCATCTCAGTGATGAGACTGCTGTCCATAGTCTCTGAAAATGGTTTGATCTCGTTGTTTCTCTTTCCCATTGTCCATTCATTTCAGTTTGGAAAAGTCCTTCTAGCCTTTTCTAGTTTTTGCAGTTTGTGAAGTTCCATCAGGTCCATCCATGCCATTGTGGGTCTCAGTATTTCTAGATCTTTTAGGCTTGGAGTTCTGGATCTCTCTCGATTTTCTGGTTCTAATGATCATTCCGTTCTTTAAGAAGTCCTTTCTCTTGTGAAAGTCCCCTGGCTCCACCGGTTTTCCTTTCCTTCAGATGACCACATCATCTTTCTCCAGAAGGGTACACATTTTAAACAAACATCTCAATGCTTATACCCAAAATAAGATCAAAAAGATGTTTTCCCCTCCTTTTCCCAACAAAAATCTTTACACATTCAAAACAACAACACTACAGACATTTAATCACAGAATGCAATTAAAAAATGTATGATACATTTATATTCAAATATTAATTCCATGAACACATTTCTCAGAAATAATCACTTACATTTTGATAGTAAACATATTTTTCCAAAATATGATATTATCATAAAACAATTCCTTCAATTCACATCAGCATCTGGATTAAAGTGACAAACTTTTTAAGCAAATTACGATAGCTCATCCTTCTTTTGTGTGAAAAGTTACATCGTCTTGCCTTGTGTCCCATCCTTCTACAAGCAAAACAAACAACTTTCTCATCTTTCCTAACTTTCTCTAAACAATAGCCGCTTGTCCACTGCCGGGCCAACGTATAAGAATAACGTATAACATTTACCTCCATGCACACATATGGACATTGTGAATTATATTGTTTACGACGTAAGTCACCTTGCATTCACGCTGGCTTTAATCTAACCAGGACATTTACATCTTGCAATCACACATTTAACTACCCTAGCTAACCCAGAACTGGTTTGTCCACTTTGCAGCCAGCCCCCAACACAAAAACCTGGTACAGTATGTGTCCTTGGGCAAAAATCAAATTATAACTAAACATACACAGTTTTAGCCTACGTCAAAACATGTTGGAAAGTTTGTGTACATTGAACATCTCGTTACAATCTAGTGTTTACGAAACAGTCGCAGTTATTTAAGTTAATTTGTAATTTTGGTCAAGAAGTGTCTGCTAAATCTAATGTAATTACAACACGCTAAAACGCATGTGAAGAAACTTACTTTGGCCAGTACAGTGCTGTTTTCACCACCCGGAGGCTTGAGATGGCCAAGTCCTGCACCCAGCCACAGCAGAAAGCCTCGTAACTTTCCAAAGACTTGTGGCTTTTAAACTCCTGCATTGTGTAGTAACTTACACCAAAATCAAGATAATTCACAATGTCCATATGTGTGCATAGAGGTAAATGGTCCAGGTCTCTGTGCTGCTGCAGGGAGCTCGTATGGGTCGATATTTTGGATGCCTGAGAGCTTCTCCAAATACCGCTGTTTTGCACTTGGTGTAACCTAAAAAAACTGTATTCCATTGTTCCTATGTGTTCCATATGTATCGTGTGAGGTACTGGAGCAGTTTTTAACGCAGCAGTAACTTCCAGGCATGGTAAAACAGTGCAGAATTGCGATACCCTCCTCTACTACAGAGTTAACAGCACATGTAAATAATCATGTTTTGCCGCCGGTGTCCTGCCAACATGGCGGAGACTGTGATAGAGGGGAGGGGCTCTGTATAGATTATAATAAATTCTTACAGCAGGGTTTATGGATTTATCTCAGTTGTGTATGTTCGTCCAGACTGGACTTTGTTTGACCAGAACAAATCCAACAGATGTTATTATGCCAAAGCAATAGCAATGAAAAATTACTGCTTCACAACATTTGTCCTGTAGAATTAAAAAAAGAAAGGTTAGCACACTACAGCTCAAAGAATGCAAAAAAAATGTTTTTCATGTTTTCACCACAGGTGACATTTTGAAACCATTACATGAATGCATCCTAAAACCTAACATTTTCAAAATTTCCACAGGTGCTGGGAAAGGCTTATGCAGTGTTGGCTGACAAGGACCAAAGGGCAGTCTATGATGAACAGGGAATAGTGGACGAAGACTCCGAGACCCTTGATCAAGATCGCAATTGGGAGGAGCACTGGAGAAGATTGTTTCCCAAGGTATTTTTTTTCTGTACCATGTATTGTTTTATGTTGGTTTTTCCAAAGGCAGTTGCTAAAATGACACTATTCTCTGCTATAGATCACATTGCAAGATATCTTGGACTTTGAGAAGCAGTATAAAGGCTCTGACGAAGAGGTAGAAGACTTGAAGAGACTTTACCTTCAACATGAAGGTGACATGGATCTGATCATGGAGTCTGCGCTGTGCTGTACTTATGAAGATGAGCCACGTGTCAAAGACATACTTCAGAAAGCCATTGACGCTGAAGAGGTGCCAGCCTACAAAGCCTTTACTCATGAAAGTGCCAAAAAGAAGAACAACCGCAAAAGAAAGGTGCTGATTCACTTTCTATAGTTTTGCTATGAAATAATATATATATATATATATATTATATATATATATATTATATATATATATATATATATATATATGTATAATACACACATATAAAATACACACGCAGTACAGTACAGACCAAAAGTTTGGAAACATTACTATTTTTAATGTTTTTGAAAGAAGTTTCTTCTGCTCATCAAGCCTGCATTTATTTGATCAAAAATACAGAAAAAAATGTAATATTGTGATATATTATTACAATTTAAAATAATTGTTTTTAAATTTATTATACTTTAAATTATCATTTATTTCATTGATGCAAAGCTGAATTTTTAGGATCATTATCACATGATCCTTTAGAAATTATTCTAATATGATGATTCATTATCAAAGTTGGAAACAGTTCTGCTGCTTAATATTTTTTCAGAACATGTGATACTTTTTTAGGATACTTTGATGAAAAAAAAAAAAAAAAAAGCTATGTTTTTAAAATATAAATATTTTGTAATAACAATATACACTACTGGTCAGTAAGTTGGGGTCAGTAATTTTTTTTTCTTTTTAAATAATATCAATACTTTTATTCAGCAAGGATGTGTTAAATTGATAAAAAGTGATAGTAAAGAAAATATATTATTAGAATATACTATTAGAATTTTTTTTTTTTTTTTTAATAAATAGTTCTTTTTAACCTTTTATTCATCAAATATATTAGACAGCAGAACTGTTTCCAACACTCATAATAAATCAGAATATTAGAATGATTTCTAAATGATCATGTGATAGACTGGATGTTACATGTGACATTGAAGGCTGGAGTAATGATGCTGAAAATTCAGCTTTGCATCACAGGAATAAACTTTTTTTTTTTTTTTTTTTTAAAGTATATTCAAATAGAAAACTATTATTTTAAGTTGTAATAATATTTCACAATATTACTGTTTTTTTCTGTATTTTTGATCAAATAAATGCAGGCTTGATGAGCAGAAGAAACTTCTTTCAAAAACATTAAAAATAGTAATGTTTCCAAACTTTTGGTCTGTACTGTATATATTTCATATGATTTGAGTCTTTGATGGATTATCCTGACATTCTAGGCAAAAAAAGAGAGCAAGGAGGCAGAGGAAATGCAGAAGGAGATGGGCTTGAACAGTGAGGACAGCCTGGTAGCTATGATAAAGGTAAAAAAAAAACATTAAGATGTCACAAACTGTATTAATCTGCCAAATGTATACTCTATATGAATAGATTTTAAAATGTAATTCATTCCTGTGATGGCAAAGCTGATTTTTTCAGTCTTTGGAAAGGTAGTGTATGTGCAAATCTGTACAAAGGTAAACAAAGGACCATTTGGATGAGATTAGTTTTCGAAATGACAATGAGTTATTTGTGTAGGTCATCTTTCATTTAATGTACAGTGGTGAAATGACAAATGTCCTACAGTAACTGCCAGTTTTTATCAGAAATTAGTATATAACCATAAGCTGCATGCTGAAAAGTAGTGGATTTTCTGAAATGAAAGGGGTCATGCTCATCCCATATATGCTATTATATAAGTTGTATTTGGGTTTTTATTTCTGCTGGTATCTGATATGTTCAAGGTACAATGTCTTTAAAAGTATTACAATTGACTTTGGCTTCTGTGTATTATTTAGCAAAGACAACAGTCCAAAGAAAACGGATTCAACTCCCTCATCTCAGACCTGGAGGCCAAATATTGCAAGAAACCAGCAGCAGGAAAGAAGGGCAAGAAAAAGTAGACTGATTCACCATACTGGGCTATTTCTACCAATTGTTATAGAATGCATCTTGTAAATAAAAATCAAAAGATGCTTTATAATGGATACTGACCTGGTTTAAGGAAGCATATCGAGACTAATAACATGCGACACATTCTGAAGCGTTTATTAGAGTGGATTAGTTGTGAATCTGCTTCATGTGTTCTTATTCAGACTAGCTTGTGGATCAAATAAGAAATGTTAAGTGTTACTTTAGCAGTTTTTTGTACATGTTTTCTTGTTTTGTAAGTGTTGGATGTATTATTGGTCATGATTATCTGAATATAATAAATATGAAGGCTGTGGTTTGTATTCATGTACTTCTTTTTAGACATACAGAATAGGACACTGGAGATATAGTACAACCAGCACAATGTCACTTCTTTTAAAGTTACATTTATTTTCAATAAAAAAAGCATTTCAACTGGGTTTTACAACACTACACTGTAGTAACAACTGATTACTTGGTGACACTGAGGATATCTGAGAAAAGCTGGGCTGTCCGAACTCTGCGTCATGAAGTATTTTTTGGATCTGAAGCTTCACCAAGGACTGCTTTGAAGCAGGTAAGCGTCTTAATGCAGGTGCTAAGCTCCGAAGAAATAAATTGACTTCATCTTGCTGTTCATCTTTCTCTCTGTCTTTTGCATCTTTAGATGCCAGATATCCTTCCAACAGCTCTAGTGTCTCTGATCGCCTTCTCTTTGTAATGTCAGACCGGATCGCTCCTGGACTTGTCACTGAAGTTCCTGAACTGGTGCTGGCTGGTTCGGCCCCGCTGTCTTCATCTGGCTCATCATCCTCGATTTTGCTGGGAAAACTGTCCAGTATAATACTGTACATTGATAAAAACCACTGTGAATAACCATGAGCTTTTATATGCTTACAGTAAGGATTATGAATGCAAACTACTGCTAGAAGGTAAATACAATTAAATGATAGTTTCCTACTATGCTATAAAAAGACTAAAATGTTATCTGATTAAGTAAATGGAAGCTTAATCAGACCATTTGTACATTTATTGGTATACCGCAAAAAAAAAAAAACGGTGTTAAAGGAATACTTCATCCAAAAATGGAAATGTACTCTCCTTCATACAATCCAAGATGTAGATAAGGTTCTTCATCAGAACAAATATGGAGATATTAAGCTTTACATTACTAACTAATCAATGGATCTTCTGCAGTGAATGGGTGCCGTCAGAATGAGAGTCCAAACAGCTGATAAAAACATCACAAATAATCCACACAAGTCCAGTACATAAATTAGCAAATAGATGGTTGTTTGCCAGAAAGAAATCCTTCAAAAGGTTTTTAACTTCAAACCAGCGCATCCTGCTAAAATGAGTTGTACATTATTTTGCTTTCTTGTCTCAATCGGTCACCATCTGAATCAGGTGAGAAATCACAAATCAAGCATAGTTTTCAAGTGAAAACCGCCCAAAAACAAATATGCCAGTGAATTTTGATGTGAGAGGACCACAGGGGGTGGATTTTTTCACTGGATCAATTATTATTATGGATTATGGACTGGTATTTTGAACAGAAGCGGGAGTTTAAATGCCAAACTGACTTAATGGATTTACTTCAAATACACAGGCGTATAATCCACATGACTTCAATTGATGGACTGGAGTCGTGTCGATTAGCTGTAAATTATTGTGATGTTTTTAGCAGCTGTTTGGACTCTCTTTCTGACAGCACCCATTCACTGCAGAGGATCCATTGAGAAGCAAATTATGTGATTCTAAATTTTTCCAAATCTGTTTCAATGACAAAAACTCATCTACATCTTGGTGGCCTGAAATTTTCTAAAAAAAAAAAAAGATTTAATTTCATCAAACCCACTCCTTTTAAAACATCTAATAGGGCAGACTACAAAAAACATGTAGTCCCTGCTTTTATTACTTTTAGCAATGCGACAGTTGTGTTCAGAGAGTAATACCAACGTACTTTGCAGTATACAGTGTAAAATTGTATTATTAAAAGAAAACAGGAATGTAGAAGTATGCATTATGCTTTGCTAAACATTTCAAATATCAATTTACTATGCCATATTGCGTTCAATTCTGCCTGCAGCACCAGTTGTCATCTCCAAAATAAAAATGATATTTATTTATAAACACTGAATCCAATTTTATACGAAAATGTCTGCATGCTTGCCAGCCCAATCTAATAATGAACTAGAAAAAAGATATTACACTGGAAATTTGAGGTGGAAGTCCACTAGATTTCAGTTGCTCTGCATTGAGAAATTTCATAAAAAGTTTATGGTAAAAGTTTATGGTATAGTATGGTAATATGTCATTTCAAGCATAACTTAAATACATCAAAGGCAGTGAAAAACACAATTTGAAACACAAATGAATGGGCCTTTTTTTTAATTTGAACTCTTAAGTCTTACATGAAACACTCGAATACCTTCTGTGTTCTGTGGAGGGGTCGAGAAAGTCCATCACTCGCATATATTTCCATTGCTTCTTTTTCTTAGATGCCCTTCCACTCCGACTCCCGTTCTGCTCCAGACGCTTTTTCCTGGTGTATGTGTCTCTTAGATTTTTCCATTTAGCTTTCACCTCTTCCACTACACAAACACACACACACGTTGATGGAGGAGGTTAGGCGCGCTGACAGTAACGCTGCATAAGAAGCGACACCAACAAAACTCACCGTCGACTCCCATTTTGTCTGCTATTCCCTGCCAGAGAACTTCTTTCCGCTTTGTGTTTTTGTACTCACTGTGGTTTTTATCAAATAATTCCTTGTTCTCAGACACTAAAAACAACAACAGCTCCGCGTCCATCTTGACTACCATTCTTCTTCTAACGATCAAGTGTGGGATTTAGCGCCACCAAGTGTTGAGGAGAGGCGGGGTCGGGTCAAAGCAGGATCAGATACGTAAGAAAAGGCTTGAATCTGATTGGTCGGTGGGTTTTTCCTCTCAGTCAACGAAACAACAACAACGAAACATTCATCGTGCACAAAGTACTATGAATGTAAATATAAATATTAATTACATAATGTACATTTTATTAAAGCGATAGTTTACCCAAATATGAAAACTTTAGGTTTATCTGCTTACCCCCAGGGCATCCAAGATGTCGGTGACTTTGTTTCTTCAGTAGAACATAAACGAAGATTTTTAAAACAAACCTTTGCAGTCTGTCAGTCCTATAATGGAAGAAGATGGCAATCATACAATTAAAAAAAACTGAACCAAATTAAACCCTGCGGCTCATGATAATACATTGATGTGTAAAGACACAAAACGATTGGTTCTATGCAAAAAAAAAAAACTGAACAGTATATATATAATTTCCCACCTCTCTGTTTCTATGGGCATTTCAAAGGCTACCAGAATGGATTTGGACCGGTTTATAAAATCTTTTATCTGGGATGCAGCATATTCTTAAAACTTTCACAATTTACTTTAAACTGCTTCAAAATGAGAGCTTTTAAAACTGCTTTAAACTTAAAGCTTAAAACCTTCAAACTTCAATCTTTTCAAGCTATTCAAACTTTATGGCTAAGCTTTCTCAAAGTTTGTAGTGATTAACTTTTGTATGTAGTTTTAAATTGCTAATATTGTCATAGCCTTTATTACATTAATTTTAACTGCCATTGATGTGTAAATTACTATATTAGACTTCATTACATACAGTAGTAACTAGATCAAGAGTGTGCTTTTATGTGACAGCAGGAGACTGTATTACAGTTGCTCTTTATGAACAGCAGATGGCGCTGCAGTTCAATCGTTTGTCCTCTGCAATATGGCAAGCCGTTGTAACATTTAATCTAAGCTGTACTAGTATCTTTTTTCATGTTACTAGTACTTATTTTTTAGACACTAGTATCTTTTCCATTAAAGACTAGTACTTATTCATTAGGTACTAGTGCTTATTCATTAAATACTAGTGCTTATTCTTTAGGTACTTGTGTTTATTTTTTAGGTACTAGTGTCTTTTGTAAAGTTACTAGTACTTATTAATTAGATACTAGGAATTAATCATTAGAAACTAGTACTTATTCCAATAGTGACTAGTATTTAATTAAACTATTCGTGTTAATAAAAAATAGAACTAGTACTTATTTTTTAGTTACTAGTAACTTTTTCGGCCAGAGATATCCTGAACTTAATAGATACTAGTACTTTTTAAATTTGCATTTCTGCCCAGTATGGTAATTGTATGTTGAATATTAATGAGCCAGCAACATATAGGAGAGAGATTAAACAGGAAACTGAAACAAGGAGATGGATGTACTTTTTTTTAGAAAACCAAATAGAAAAGAAACCATTATTTGTACACAAACACATAGAAAACATATTTTTTTATTTTCCACCCTCTCGAAATGGCAATCCCAGCTGTCCAACTCCTGTGCCTGGAGCAACTGGACTGTTCGCTGGAGGACCATACCAGGGACTTTCTAGATCTGGCATGCCTTACCCACTTCGCTGACCGCTCGCTCTCTAACTTCTTTTTCACCGGTCTGAGCGAGCGGTGTAAGGCACGCCTGCCAGCGAACGGTCCCAGAGAGGATTTCGCTGCCTTCGTGGAGTGGGTGCTGGAAAAAATGGATCCTCATTCACCGTCGGTCCCACTGAAGAGGATATCTCCAGCCCCACTCCCGGCCCAGAGACCAGCCAGCCGCCATCCCGCCACACAGAGCTAGAGCCCACTGCAGCCGCAGAGCCCGAGCCTGTCACGGTCGGACAACAAGGACTCGAGAGCGCGACTGACCAGGTGTGTGAGCCGGCAACACCGTGCATCGTGGGACTACTGGTGGAGATTGAGGGCATGGAGGAAAGCCCTGCCCACACTCCTGCGACTGAGGGTGAGCTGCATTCGGTTTCTGGGAAGTATATGGAGGAAGTAATGGACCTTATAGACTGGTTTGTGGAGGTAATTCCTGAATCCCCTGTGTCTCTGCTGGTTCCGTCCAGCCCTGAATTTCCTGTTTCTCCACTGGTTCTGTCCAGCCCTGAATCTTCTGTGTTTCTGCTGGTTCCGTCCAGCCCTGAATTTCCTGTTTCTCCACTGGTTCTGTCCAGCCCTGAATCTTCTGTGTCTCCGCTGGTTCCGTCCAGCCCTGATCCTCCTGTATTCCCTCCAAGCCTCCCACTCCAACCTCCTCCAGTCAGTTCCTCTGCTCCATTTCCGCTGGTTCTGCACAGCCCTGAATTTTCTGTCTCTCCGCTGGTTCCGTCCAGCCCTGAATTTTCTGTTTCTCTGCTGGTTCCTTCCAGCCCTGAATTTTCTGTTTCACCGCTGGTTCCGTCCAGCCCTGAATTTTCTGTTTCTCCGCTGGTTCCATCCAGCCCTGAATTTTCTGTTTCTCCGCTGGTTCCGTCCAGCCCTGAATTTTCTGTTTTTCCGCTGGTTCCGTCCAGCCCTGAATCTCCTGTGTCTCCGCTGGTTCCGTCCAGCCTTGAATTTCATGTGTCTCCGCTGGTTATGTCCAGCCCTCCTCCTAGACCAGCCAGTTCCTCGACCTCATCTCCGCTGGTGCCAGTCAGTCCCGCAGCTCACCCTCAGTCAGCGCCATCTGGGCGCAATGGTTCGCCGCGGGACTTCCAGTCTCCAGCTTTGCCTTGGCGTGTGGATTCCCTGTCTCCGCCTCCAGCCTCCGAGCCCTGGACTCCTCCTCGGTCCTTCGACCCAGCGGCTCCGCCTTGGCTCTTAGCTCCCTCATCTCCGCCATGGCCCGGCATCCCACCAGCTCCACCGGGCTCCCTCGTCCTTCCGGCTCCACCTTGGTCAGTCGTCAACCATCCGCCGCCTCGGGACTCCATTCCTCTGGCTTCGCCTCGTCACTGCATCCCTCCGGCTCTGTCAGGCTCCTCCTTCCCTCTGGTTCTGCCTCCTTCCAGGGCCCCGCCTCCGCCTTGGTTGCCTGAGCCTTCTGCTCCGCCTTGGCCCTCCGGATCCTCGGCTTCACCCTGGCTCTGCAGCTGCTCTGCTCCATCATGGGCTCCTCACCCACCAGTGCAGTCTCCGTCTGTCGGCCCCCTGGTTTCGTCGGCTCCTCCCGCCGTCGACTCCACCATGGATATTCATCCTGGCTGGTCTCTGGAGCACCATCTGGCTCCTCCTGCTCCGGGCTCCTCCCTGGCTCCTCCCTCCATCCACTTCGCCCTGGTTCCAAGCTCCTTGCTCCCTCTTTCCCTGCCCCTTGCCTGCCCCATGCCCGCCTCCAGAACCCCCACCCGCCCTCCGCTGGTATTCCTCTAGCTGTGCGTGGATGCACTGTCCCCGGAGGAGGCGAACTGTTACATGCAGTGACTTTCAGTTTCCTTATTTGGTCTTTTTCCTGTTCTTGTTTGGTTGATTTGATTAATCCCCACCTGTCTCCATTTCCCTGATTACCTCCCGTGTTCTTAAATACCCTGTCTGTTTAGTTTCTCCTCGTCCGTGATTAAGTTGACTTTATGTATTATGTTGGATGTGCCCTTATTCTCCCTTGATCATTTAAAAGTACCTCATTAGCCTTCCTTACACATCAGCAAACCCGTAACACTAATAAATAAGTACTAGTATTTAATCAATAAGTACTAATATCTAATTAATAAATACTAGTACCTAATAAATAAGTACTAGTATCTAACGAATAACTAGTACCTAATAAATAAGCACTAGTATCTAATGAATAAGTACTAGTATCTAATGATTAAGTACTAGTATCTAATGATTAAGTACTGGTAACTTTACAAAAGACACTATACCTAAAGAATAAACACTAGTACCTAAAAAATAAGCACTAGTTAATGAATAAGTACTAGTACTTAATGGAAAAGATACTAGTATCTAAAAAAATAAGTACTAGTAATTTGAAACAAGATACTAGTACAGTTTATAGATTAAATGTTACAAAGGCTTTCCATACCTGCAGCTCTCTCCCGAATTCAGCTGCGCTGTTCTTCACAGCTCTGAAGCAAACGAGCCGAAGAGGAGCTAACCAAACAACATTTCAAATTTTACTATATCGACTCATTCCAAGCAGAAAGGAACAGTAAGTAGGCCTGTTTATTACGCTCCAGTAAACATCTAGAGATTATCGCACACTCTCACAGACGCGTTCTCAACACACGCTAGAAATGTCCTAAATATATCCATAGTTTTCCGTTCCGTGTGATACCATTGCTCGCTTTCCTTGTAAAATGCCGTTTGTCAACATATTTCCACACACACACACAAAACGCAAGATGGTTTTTCCATCAACTGATAAAATCTACGCCCCCAAGTCCACGAGAAAAAAATAATAATAATTATATATATATATATATATATATATATACGAGTTATAACAACGAAGAGCGTCCAGTATTTGGTGATGTACTGGGGGAGGGGAGGGGACGTGGCACTCAGTACTCCCTTTACTGTAAATCAGTGTAATAATAACAGTTATTCGTCTGTTATAATAATGTAAGTCATTTTGTCATTTGGGTTAACATCAGAGCAGACTAGTATGTTTGCAAAAGTACACTTACTTGTACTTAGAAAATGCACTCTTGTTGTACCATGGTAATACCATGGCACATATAAAACATGCTATATATATATATATATATATATATATATATATATATATACCAGTGAACTTTTTGCCAGTGTTATGGACATTGCAAATGTATTTCTGTCCTTTAAAATTAGACCCAAAAAGTCAAGCTTTTTTTTTTTCATGCACAGTCACAGTAAACAATAGGCCTATTTTTGACTGATAAATTACACATTATCATATGAAGCATGTTTTAGTTTACTTGCCATGTAATTGTTGCCCCCCCCCCCACACACACACAGTTACACAGTGAACAGTTATCAAATCCATCTAGTATATTAATCCAAACGTAAAACACTATATTCTCTTACAATATTTTACCACAGTGATCATTTTCCAGAAATAGGTAGTTATTTCTAACTTGCTATACATTTACTGTAACTGATTATGGTTTTACCAAACTTACATTTTGTTACAGTCCTTCTCTATTATAGTGACCACATCTAGTAACCTTCCTTGACTTCACCCTTCGGGCTATTGCTTTTTTAGTGTATTCACTGCAGGATTCTAGGCAAGTCTTCTCTACAAGTTAATACTAGTTTCTTGAAGGTCTAGTCAAGTCACATGTTCTGATCACATTCTTGTTTTTTGTGAGTTAGGAAAAAAGCACAATATTTTTTTTAAGAGGCACTTGTTTCCACAGGAGGAATCTGAAATGGTTTGTGTTCTGCTATTTAGGCGAAATTTATTTGTGTTTGGGTAAATTCGTGTAGTGTTAGTTTTAGCAGCTGTTTTTGCCCACAACAGATGGTCGAGTTTTCGGAAACCGGTTTTATTTTTGTTTGCTTTTCTGAGTTTTTCTAACACCAAAGTTGAAGTGAAGTCTCTGTTAAGCGACGGTCAGAACCCAGTTTTTCCAGACATAAACGATTGAGGAACAGCTGTCTTGTCTTGTTTCGGTTAATAATTTTGGTTTGTAAAGTTAAAAGAAGCCCATATTCTTACAGACCCACCACCTGACAGATGAAGCTTTTTTAACCGATAAAATGAGTGATGTGAATAAAGTGAGTTGCTCAACCCAACCAAACAAACATTGTATGAGTAACCTACTAAAACACAATGAATTGCTCCTAAATACACTGCTGTTGTGGTTTAAACCACTTATAAACAAAAGCAAATAGAGGTCATATTAAATTGGCGCTCTAAACGGAACTGATATAGAGCAATGTCTGCATGTACTTAGCCATGATGCTAGGCTGGGTTGGGTTTTGTTCAAATGCCTTAGCAAACACCACTAATAATTATCCATCCAAAATGGTTTTGAAATTTTCAGTTTAAGATTTCTTGTGCAGAATAATTCAACATGCTCTCAAATCACAAGAAGTGGCTTTAATCCAGTTTACATACTGAAAGTATGCACTTTCACTGCGTGAAATAAAATGTATTTTGCACTTGCATGTATCTAACATGCATGTAACAGTGTAAATTAACTGCAAATGGTAATGAAATGCAATGAAGTTTTTTTGAAATGGCAAGAATGACAATGATCATGTTTTCACAATCTGTCTGGCTCAAAGCAACTCGTCACGCCGCATGTTCTTGTATGCTTCACTGCTGAGTAATAACTGCTGAAATACGTAGAGCAGCTGTGAGAAGTCTATTACTCTGTTACAATATTACAGGAATATTTTACCCCAAAATCTAAACTTGTATGACCTATTTTCTTCTGTGGAGCATAAAAAAAGATATAATGAGAAACGTCCCAGTGCTGTTTCCCCTCAACACAACTGAAGTTGATGCTAACTTTCTTCACAATATCTTATTTCTACAGAAGAGAGAAATACAGGTTTGAAATGACAGACTTTATTTTTTGGGGTGACTGTCCCTTGAGAAACTGGCAGAGGTGGAAAGTAACGAATTACATTTACTCGCGTTACTGTAATTGAGTAGCTTTTTTGTGTACTAATACTTTTTAAAGTAATTTTTTAAATCTGTAATTTTACTTTTACTTAAGTATATTTTGTTTAAAGTATTGTACTTCGCTACATTTTAAAACACATTAATTACTGAGTAAAAAAAAAAAAAAAAAAAAAAAAAAAAAAATCGCTCCCTGGAAACTACGTCAGTAAATAATGGGCAGGAGGGCAAACTGGCACTAAAATCACAAGAAAGATGCAGACGGACAAAACAGGGATTTAGTGGTGCAGACACCGCTGAAAACGAAACCCCGTCATATTCTGAAGTTGAACTCGAAGGAAATGAAGTGAACCCCTGGCCATATGTAGGCTCTATTATGCAGTGTAAGCTGTACTTGCTTAGGAAGACCAAACTAGCAGCTTATAAAATCTCGACAAGACATCAACCCTTCGCAAGAATGTAGAGGTAAGCTAAATAATTGCATCGTTGCATTGGTGGTTAAAATGAAGCTTTGACATTTTAGCAAGAGGTTTTGCACAAATTAGCCAAAAAGACAGTGGTGAGGAGTGTGCTATATATATCATCTATTATACGATAATATCATATTTTTTGTTTTAATGATGTGCGCGCTTATAGTGCGTTCTTTCACTGTGTGATTCAGTCTCCTAAAATGCATTTAGAATCATAGGCGCCGATACCGTGGAGCACCCACGGAAAATACCGAGCACCCACGGAAAATGAGCACCCACGTGTGCCAGTGCCAGACTGCCAGTAGGCTACATTTATTTAAAATTAAACATTGCAGTTGGCGCTATGAAGCGTCTGCCACACTGTGATTGGTTATGTTGTTGTCAGTGACAGTGACATAACCAGTCGCATGCATGTTCCATATCCTATCCACCAATCACAGAGTTTCTGAAAACGTCCCATCCCCCACTTTACAGTGTCGTGCGAGTATGTAATCATTTACTGCTTTCCGTAATCACTAATCATTAATCAGACTAAAATGGACAGATTTGTTATAAAAAAACCAAACCTATTAATATTGATATATCGACATTATTTTACTGGATCTAGTGGCTTTGGCTTTTTGTGAATAAACGTCCAGTATTTTTTCTCTTTCAAAGTTTTGTCTGTCATGTTCTTCCACCTCATTTCATACCCAGCAGTACGTTAATATGTAAATGTTACGGTACATTCCCTAGACTCCTTAAAGTTCGTAACAGGGTTTAAATGGGAACATTTTTCTGCTCAAGTATAGGCCTATATACGGTTTAAAAGAGGAAAAACTAATGGACACAAAAGTAGCCTACTTTTGGACAGAATACAAGTTCTTTGTTAAATACATAAAATAAAAAAATATTTTTTTAGCCTATATGAATAATGGATTCGAAACCTCAAAGAAAAGCCATGCCACTATCAAAAGAAACCTCGAAACATAAATGAGGTAGACATTCCCAGAAACTCATTATTTTAGTCGCAACAATCGGTTAATGGAAACGCCGTCCTTTCGCAATAGTCTTTTAATCAATATTTACAAAACATTAATTTCCCAAGAAGCTGAACGCATTAGCGGTTACGTGTCAGTTAAACTTTTCATCTCCAATCCTGTTTGTATTTTTGAGAAGTGACGCTGTTGTGTTTGTTTGTATCGGCCGCTGTCCATTAGCCTAAGGTTCTGAAATGCAATATTTTTTTAATAGCCTAGTCTATTTTTTTATTTTTTAAATGGCTTGCGCCCTTGAGCACCCACGGAGAAAAACATAAATCGGCGCCTATGTTTAGAATGATCACAAAATTGAAGATATAGGGGCAGAAAATTCCCATATTTATATAATTTCATACATTAAATCAAAATCACACAAAGAATGCCGTCTTTTCCTCCAAAAATCATCATGAATATATACATACATATATATATAACAGTTCAGTAAACAAGTTAATTAAGAGACTTGCGTTTTAGACACCATATTGCCTTTTTTAGCTCTATTTCTACAACAGAAAATAATTCCAAACACAGCCACCAAAGCACAGTTTTGCGTCTCTGAGCAACGTGACAGTGTTTCGTTCCTGAACGAATCAACCGTTTAAATGATTCGGTTCAATCGCAATGACTCACTTATTAACAGTGACTTGCTGACACATACTGGCCATTTTAATATCACATTTAAAGTATCTTTTGATTTTTTTAAATAATTAATTTCTTATCATTTCAAATGAGTATTCAACATTTTATGTCTTGTATATCAAAACATTATTCATGCATTTGTAACTGCAGGTTAAATGCATTCTTGTCCTGCACTAGTGTAATACATCTAAATGCCACTTCCAATGAATCTTCTGCATTTCCTCTGCATTAAAAGATGAGTTTGTTGATACTGATTTGCCTGGTAACAGCCCAAATGTTTTATTATTCTAAATAACTGATTCCTTTCATTAAAAACAACTAGTTTGAGATTAATAGACCTATCCCAAGGGTGTCAAACTCAGTTCCTGGAGGGCCGTAGCCCTGCAGAGTTTAGTTCTAACCCTGCTCCAGCACACATATCATGTAGTTTTCAAATAAACCTAAATGATTAGATTAGCTGGACCAGGTGTGTTTAATTAGGGTTATATCTAAACTGTGCAGGACTGTGGCCCTCCAGGAACTGAGTTTGATACCCTTGGCCTGTCCCATTTTTGACTCCCTCCCACTGTTAAAATGTAACTAAGTCATTTTTACTCTGAGTAAATTTTAAATGAGCTACTTTTTACTTTTACTTGAGTTGATTTTTAGACTGGTACTTTTACTTGTACTTAAGTAAAATTTCATTAATGTAATGGTACTTTTACTTGAGTAGAATATTTTTGTACTCTTTCCACCTCTGGAAACTGGGGTTATAAACTTTCTTTTTTTGTGTGAAAATGATTTGTTGAACTTGATAGATTTTCTTTGTCAGTTCCTGATTTACTCCGTTTCTGTCTGGATGTTTGTAGTGTAGTGTACATTAGACTTAACAGGCTTTTCCTGCAGGTGTAATGATTTAGATTCTTTATTTATGATGTAATGTGCCCATCTTTTGCATAAACTCTTAACCACTTCCACTTCCAAAATGTTTTTCCATAGGAATTTGTTATTTGACTTCTGTATAAAAAATGAGCAGCTTTCAGTGATGGTATCTCTGATGTAGGTGAAATATCTTCTGCTTATGTGTTACTGACATTATGTGCCCTGCTAACATTTTCACTGGCTCCAGCACAAAATAATAATGCATTTTTGTATTTTTCAGTTTTCATATTTAGTATGTTTTGTTTCTGTTCTTTTTATTTTTATTGCAGTTTTAGTATTTATTTATTTCCAGTTACCAATTTAAGTGCTTCAACTTGGCCTCTCAGTGACACTATTGATCAGTGAGAATCAGTCTAAATCTATAATCTATGTCTAATTTTTTCTCTTTGTCATTGTATGTTGAAAAGGTTGAAGATGGGAGTTAGGAGTGTGTGCTGTATTTTACTCGTCTCTCTGATAAAGTCTTCCTCTGCTCACAGTGACGTCTTCACATCCATTGGTATGCAGCCTTTTCACCTTTTTATACATTTATCTTTGAAATGTTCCTGGCTGCATACGCTTCTAAACCCCTGTGTTTATGAATGTTTATGCAAGTTACAATATTAATAGAACATCAGAAGATGCAGCTGACAGGTGTTGTGGAGAACTCGACCGGTCATTCATGAATCACCGATGCTCTGTTTTGGCAGGTCACATGACAGATTTGCTGTTCACAGAAAAAGACCTTGTGACGTCATTGAAAGAGTACATCAGGGCAGAGGAGAGCAAACTGGAGCAAGTGAAACAGTGAGTACTGATACAGGAACCATATAACAAGCAGAACTCATACCTGGTTGAATTGGAAAAGACTGGTTTTGTTCCAGTTCAATGATAAGATTACATTCCAATTATATATGTTGATAAAATATATCTATAGTAACTTTAGTGATAACTAAGGGTATAATAATATAATTTTATGTATATATATTATATTATATTATATAATATATTATATTATCATTGGGATACTATTATATATATATTTTATATTTTGCATTAGTTGGATTTTAATTATGGTGATGGTGATGACCCGCTTCAAGTCGAACAAGCCTAATGATTCAATGAACCATTCATAAAGAACCACTTACTTCACTCCTAAATGAATCAGCCATTTGAACGAATCAAATGAATGAATAAATGACTCTATGACTAAATCATTAAGACATTTACCACCACCTACTGGCAGTTTTAGTTTATTATTTAGAGTTTATTTCTTTAAAGAAATAATTTAATATTTTCATAGTAATAATAATGAAAATAAATTAAAGTTATAGTTCACCCAACCAAAAATTACAATTCTGTCATATTTTACTTATGGTCCAAAAGAGTATATGTAATACATTTTATCAAACAAAATATTTCTTACTGAACCTAATTTTTGTAATCTCTGTTTGATGCTTTACACAACAATGACTTTAAATGATCTTTTTAGAGTAATTTCTCCAAATGTGATGTGCGATTTATTATATTAATTAATCACCATATCATGTAATTAATTAAATTAACATTTTTAATCGCTTACCAGCCCTAGTTCATATATATATATATATATATATATATATATATATATATATATATATATATATATATACAGGTGCTGGTCATATAATTAGAATATCATCAAAAAGTTGATTTCACTAATTCCATTCAATAAGTGAAACTTTAATATTATATTAATTCATTACACACAGACTGATATATTTCAAATGTTTATTTCTTTTAATTTTGATGATTATAACAACTAAGGAAAATGTCACCATTTCTTTTCTTTTTTTGTAGAAAAAGAGTTTGTAGAAATCAGTGTTGGGGGTAATGCATTACAAGTAACGCGAGTTACGTAATCAGATTACTTTTTTCAAATAACTAGTAAAGTAACGCATTACTTTTTAATTTACAAGAAAATATCTGAGTTACTTTTTCAAAAAAGTAACGCCAGTTACTTTGTATTCCCATTTTTTGACTGACAAGCCTCCTGTTCCCATATTGGGAGAAATCAGAAGTATGGAGGCGTTGTGTGCGCTGTGTGAAAATGATGTTACTGTAGTTCTAGACTAAATGTGAATGTGCATTAATTCATCCCACTCACAAAAAAACAAAAAACAAAACAGATTTAGTATTCATCAAAATTAATCAAAACAGTGAAATGCAAACTCAGAATATGACGCAAACCTGCTATAACTAAATATAATAAATAACACAAATGTATCTATTCCCATTTTATTAACAGTGTCTTTGCTGCTGACCTTTAATGATCCAGTTCAACCATACTAATAATTAAAAAATGACTTTAGATAAACTAACAATTGGGCTTCATTGTTTTTTTTTTTATTGCTGAAGAGTGTTGAACCTTCTTCTCCTGTGTTCTACTGTACAGAGGTGAATTTACTTTTCCTTCAGCCTGAGGTTTATTCATTACACTTTTTGGTGTGAAAGGGCTTTTACATTTGCTATAAATAGAACTTCTTATATTAAAAACAATCAAGCCCTGCTCATATTTAAAAGGTAACGTGAAAGTAACGTTTCCATAAAAAGTAACTAAGTAACGTATTTAGTTACTTTTTTAGGGAGTAACGCAATATTGTAAGGCATTACTTTTAAAAGTAACTTTCCCCAACACTGGTAGAAATGCAGAAAGCTTTTTGTAAAGGGTAGGTTTGGTGTGGGGTTATAAAATATATGGTTTGTACAGTATAAAAACTATTATGCCTGTGGAGAGTCCCCACAAGGATAGTAAACCAGATGTGTGTGTGTTTATGGTTTAAAGGGTCCATGAACTGCCTTTATTATTTTGTACTGTTCTCTGAAGTCCATCATAATCATAATTTAGAGCTATTTTCATTAAAAATAAAGTTAATCCATTCTTTCCTAATGTTGTGATCAGAAGGAAGGCAATGCGGAGACAGTTTATCCACCACTTGGCACTGTACAGTGTCTTGTTGTCTTCAGAGCCACCTTTATAATTAGATTTCTGCAGTACAATGACCTCTTATATGTCAAAAGGTCAAGGGAATTTTGATTTCTAAGGTCGTGAGATCTTTAAGTTTTAGTGAACTTTAATAACCTGGAACCATACATCAATATCGTTCAATCAAATCACATCAGACAAAAGACTAACAATATGACGCATTAATAAAATGAATAAACAAATCTCAATCTCTATTAGATCTTGATTATTTTAACACTCATGTTAGCCACATCTGCACACAATGTCTGTCAACCATTCTGTGCATTTCACTGAGCTGTCACTGAAGATGTGATAAGGTTTAACAACCTTTTTTAAATTACTTTTTTATAGTTATTTTTTCTGCATAAATATACTTTTTTTAAGTACATAATTTTGCTGTTTATGTTCTAATTGGGATACTAGATGTGAACATTTTAGAGAGCACAGATTGCATAACACAAACCAGTGATAAACGGTCATCAGACAATTAATGAGCCATTTTATTTATTTATTTTCCCTCCTTATTGTCTTGTAGTATGGCATTGCTTCATGTAGCATCATGATCCTGGAGCAACATTTGGTTTTACTCTGTACAAGCTGTATGGGATTTAAATGACAACTAAGCCACTCTGACACTGTGTGTGTGTGTGTGTGTGTGTGTGTGTGTGTGTGTGTGTTGTCAGGTGGGCTAAGAAGCTGGATGCTGTAACAGCCACAGCCACACAGGACCCAGAGGGGTTTTTGGGTCACCCTGTCAATGCCTTTAAACTCATGAAGAGACTAAACACGGAGTGGGGTGAAGTGGAAGACCTTGTGCTCAAGGACATGTCTGACGGTTAGTATCACTGTAATACAACTCATTAATGTCTTTAAATTCAGCATTTACGACGGACAACTTAGAACATATTTATTTAAAATATCAATATTAGATGACACAACTGGAAGACTCAGAAATATAAAATGAAAATATTATAACTTGCTAACAACATCAATCAACATGTTAAAAACATTCAAGCAAACATTTTCTGATTTCTGGGTGGAGTGATGTGGTGGTGGTTCTGATAATGGACTCTGAAGTAGTTGATGTGGTCTACTGAGGTTTAATGTGCTCTGAAGTGGTTTAATATGGCCTGTTTTGTGTTTTATTGGCCTTTCTTTGACCCCCCCCCCCCCAAACTTTTTTCAAAGCTTTTAAACTACTTTTAAACTTTAACATTACAGTTAAAGTCATTGCTTGGTATTTTTTTATGCTTGACAATTCAAGTTACTGTACATTTCTGTTGTATGGAAAAGTCCAAAAAGTTTGAAATTATACAAAACAAACATCGTGACAAATTTTAGGTCACTTAAAAAAACTTTTTCAGGTTCAAAACATAACACATAATTTTCAATTCATCCATTAATGTTTCCATAACTCCACATTAACATGTATTACAAATTTTACAAAATGAGATGCTGTCAAAATGATGACGTCACCTACAAATGTTGGTCTTTCAATTCCATTTCCATCGATACAGAAGGGGGAATAATTTTACTGTAATGTAATCATGGACCATGTAACATACTGCAGTGAATTCTAAACAGTAGAGAGATGTCATTCTTGTTTAGTAAAAAAAAAAAAAAAATATATATATATATATATATATATATATATATATATATATATATATATATATAACTTGTCATGTGACAAAGTGTGTTTGTTGTGTGAAAACCTTTGGTAGTGTTATGGAGGAATTGAGAAATGTGTGAAATGTTTTTTTTTATTATTATTCTCATGAAAAGATAACCACATTTTCTTCTAGGCTTTATCTCAAACCTGACCATACAGCGTCAGTATTTCCCCAATGATGAAGACCAGACCGGTGCAGCCAAAGCTCTCCTCCGGCTGCAGGACACCTATCAACTGGACACACAGACCATCTCCTCTGGAGACCTGCCCGGTGAGTGTGACCTTGCCCCTTTCCAAACATACTTCAGATATACCTTTTCTGCATTTGTATGACATCTCATTACATGCTTTCTTATAGGTGTTACTACAAACTCGCTGTTTCAAAGCACCCTGACAGTAGAGGATTGTTTTGAGCTGGGAAAAATCGCTTACTCTGAAGCAGACTACTACCACACAGAGTTATGGATGGCCCAGGCACTCAAGCAACTGGATGAAGGAGAAGACACCAGTGTTGATGTTGTGAGCGTGCTGGACTACCTCAGCTACTCAGTCTACCAGCAGGGGGAGCTGGAGAGAGCTCTGGAACATACCAAGAGACTGCTGAGTGTGGGTTAGTCTGCTCTACAAAACCATATTATAATAATATAATCACACTAAAGCTCAGCTCCATTTATCACAATATGTCTTAGTGCGATTGTCAGATCGTGCAGGCTGTGATTTAATTAGGTAAATATATGCTTTATTGGTTTCAAGTGTGGCATTTACACACCGGCAGTGCATATTTTTATTTGACAGCAAGCTGTCAAAATGAAAGCTCAGTGGTTTACCATTTGAAAATCAAGAAATTAATAGATAAATATTAGTATTGACATTTTACAGTAAAATACAATTATTTTTGTTAGTTATCACTTTACCTTATTATTACAATATGTGTCTTATTTTGTTTAATATTTTTATTTCATAATATCAGAATAAACTCAATGTTATAATCAATATAATAACACAATGAAATAATGAAATTACTATTATTTGAATTTGAATTGGTCAAAAACAATAGGAATATGTCATATTCCTGTGGCATATGGCAGTTGGTTCTTGTAAAAATGTAAACCCAAGTATGAACACCCTAAGTTGTTACCAAATCTTGCAGCCCTAAAATTGTTTTACACACACACACACACACACACACACACACACACACACACACATAACATCGTCAGTCAGAATGTAAGTTTCTCTATTATTCTATACAGACACACTCCTAAAAATCATCACACTATTTCTAGAATGTTTCATTCTTAATATATCTATTCAAATAATCTGGTGAACATTCCTGTATTTTTTCATATTGCAATATATCGCACAGAAAAACGAATTAATGCAATATCAGGGGTTTTTTCAATGTCATGAAACCCTAATTTACATACAATTTTCACATGCCATTGAGTCCAGAATATTGTGTCATGACCTGTGAAATTGACAGAGTCCTGGCTTTTGCTTAAATTTGGTATATTTGAGACATTCAGCAGTTCTCCAATTGCACAATAACACATTTATCTTTGCTGTACAGATCCCGAGCACCAGCGAGCTCTTGGGAACCTAAAGTATTTTGACTATCAGCTAGCCAAACAGAGGAAGGCTGAGAAGGAGCAGAGTGCCAAGGAAGAGAGCAAGAAAGAACAGGAAAAGACGGTTGGGAAAGGGGAAATTTTCCCTGAAAAGGGGAATTATGAACAGCTATGTAGAGGACAAGGAGTCAGAATGGTGAATAATAAAATACTCTTAAATACTGCATTAACATAAATATGTACTGGGATGTCATATTAAGCATGAAATGCTGATGCATTAGCTGATGTGAGTCATTTATAATATATCAGCGCAGCTCTAGATTCACAGCCACCTAATTTAGCCGCTTCTGCAGTTTTTTTACTTTGCATTGATGTGACTTGACTTATTTTTAAATGAGTGATTTCTGTATCTGAGGTAATTAATTATTTAAAAAAATACTTTGAATTATTTATGCACACCCACAGTGGTAATGTGGCCATAACACAAAGCACTATTTTTATCCGATCAGTCCACCAATGCTCAATGCATACTGCACTCAAAAGTCATTAAACAAATTCAAATGCTTCAATCAGAGAGGATAACACACATTTTTAGGGAGTCAGTGAATCAGTATTTTCATGACAGTGCCTAGCAGGTTTATCACATTGAAACTAACTAGTAATGCTGTGAAAGAACATGAAATACAGTACCAACCACTTATTTGTCATGCACATGATATAAATTAAATAGCTAATATATATATATATATATATATATAATCTCACCCTTACAGACCCCTCGGAGACAGAGCCGTTTGTTCTGCCGTTACTATGACAGTAACAGACATCCTTTTTACATGATTGGCCCGGTGAAACAAGAGGATGAATGGGACCGTCCACGTATTATACGTTATCATGATATTATAACAGAAAAAGAAATGGAGAAGGTCAAGGAGTTGGCTAAACCGAGGGTGAGTTCAACATTATACAGACTTCAACACTCCTGAAGTTCTTCCACTTTTGTGCCCCTTTCACACTGCACGTCGGACCTGGAAAATTGCCGGAACATTGCCGGGTCACCTTCTGTGTGAAAGCAAACACGTCCCGGGATTGATTCCGGCATTGAACCCGGGTCGGGGACCTAGTAACATTGCCGGGTTCAATCCCGGGACGAGCGCTGTGTGAACAAAACCCAGATCTAATGCCGTGTCGTAGTGATGACGCACGTTATCCCGCGACTCTTTTACCAGCTGTTTTGAAGGAAGATCAACATTAGCGACAAAAAAAAGTGACACACTGGCAGTGTGAAAGTGCAAAATCTAGCGACCCTGGAACAATTGCCGGAACACTTTACCCGTGTATTTACCGGAATCGCAGTGTGAAAGGGGCTTAGCCTATCGCACAAACAAGAGTCATGTTTTTCAAAATATCTACAAAATTGCAAATAAAATAAACAAATTACTGAGTAACTTTCGGACACAAAATTCTATTTTGCTTTGTCAAAAAGAAAATAGAGCAAACAGCAGAGCCGCTGCATGCCTGAGCAAATCACTGATTAAGTTACTTGCTGCCACCTACTGGCGGTTGTACTTACATATTTAAAAAAGTAGCCGGGTCTCTTGTGAGTGCATTCACGATGCTGCGTTTTCTGGTGCGCCCAATAACAAAGATAACACGTCAGCAGCATCACTGCAGTGTTGTGAACGTGCTCACAAAAGACCCGGAAGAGAAGACAATGCTGAATAAAGTCGTAGTTTTTGTTATTTCTTTTATTTTCGATGCTTCAAAAAATTCTAACTGACCCTCTGATGTCACATGGTCTACTTTGATGATGACTCACATGAGGGTGAGTTATTAGTTACATAATTTTAATATTTGGGTGAACTAACCCTTTATTATTACATTTAAACTTTGACTAGGTTAGACATGTTGCATGTCAATTGTACTATATATGAACCTCAAAGCATATAGAAATGTTTGTGTATTTTGTGTTACTCCATAATGAGGTTCTAGTTGAGGGCATTTGTAGTGTATAGTTATAGGGCCCAAACATCACCTCAAGCCTAGGGCCCCCAGCCCCCAAGTCCTGCCCTGCATGCATCTGCATAAAATAACTGTAATAATAAATATCTCTAATAATAATTTTGACCGATATATTTAAAATGATGCCCGCTCACATGAGATGACGACCCCCCGTTATCAGACACTTTCAGTAACAATCACAATTGTTTAGAGTAAGCAAACACTGGTAAGCAAAAGCCTTTGTTTTTAAGTAATGCTTAATCCATGTTAGTAGAGACAGTTTTGAGGTATAAACCACAATTTACTTAATGTACCTTGAAATTCGTTTGGCCTGTAAAGTACATGTGCACTTGTGTAAACATTTTCACCTCTTTGGTATTAGTTTTTTCAGTTTAAGGATAATTTATGTGTTAAAATAAGCAGATAAAACCTCCTGTTTTTGGTTAATTTCTCTTATAACACTCCCCAAAGCATCAGATCTTCTGACCTATCATTATTAAGGGCCCATTTAAAGTTTTTAGTCCAGATTGTATTCAAAGGTTCATATACAGTAGAGTTAGAAGGCTGGTGCTCAAGGGAAACAGAAAGAGCGTGTTGGTCTGTGGTCGGTTATTGAGACTACAGCTGCTGTGTAACTTGTGTACTCTTGGCCGGTTGGCCCAACAGCTGCACCGAGCCACCATCTCCAACCCCGTTACTGGTGTTCTAGAGACTGCCCAGTATCGCATCAGTAAAAGGTAAGGCTCCTTTTGGCCTGCAGCACTGCAAACCCACCATTTCCCTCTGCTGCATGCTGGAAAAGCAACAAGAGCCCAGACAGTGAATGCCATGGTTCTATAGATTTAACTGCAGCAGTTCCTCCCAGGCCGAAGCAATGTGCCATTTTACATATACACCACCCATGCAGTCCAAGTCTGCAGCTTGTGTAGTTCAGTATAAGCTGTGTATCAACAGCATATAGTGACAGCACCTTTCACCTCTCTCTTTCTATTTCTTCTCTTTTTCTCTGTGCTGGTTCTATAGCTCAGGCGTGCCACCGTGCATGACCCTCAAACTGGCGAACTCACCACCGCCCAGTACAGAGTCTCTAAGAGGTAAGGGGTCATCTGTCTGCTCCCCCTTTCCTTCTTTACCCAGAATCCTCTTTTTTGACCTCAGTCTATGAGACAGATATTCAGATATCAGTTTGTTATTCTTCAGACAAAAAAAAATAAAATGCATACAGGTTTGAAACAACATAAGAGTAAGTAAATGAGTTACTGAGAGAATTAAATTTTCTTAGAAACTATTAAATCACACTTCAGGGGTCAGGAGATGTCTTTAAATAAATTCATACATACAGGTGCTGGTTATATAATTAGAATATCATCAACATTTTATTTATTTTACTAATTGCACTCAAAAAGTGAAACTTGGGTCACAATTTATTTTAAATGTCCAATTCTCACTATTAAGTAACCATTAACTATGACTTTTGCCTCAATTAACTCCTAATTTGCTGCTTATTATTAGTTTATTAGGTAGTTGTTAAGTTTAGGGTATTGAGTAGGATTATGGATGTCATGCATTATATGTACTTTATAAGCACTAATAAACAGCCAACATGTTAATAAAAGGCATGCTAATAAGCGACTAGTAGTGAGAATTGGACCCTATACTAAAGTATAGACGGTTTTAACGGCAACAACATAAACAAACATTACTACGCATGCGCGCTTTTGTGGCCCTAACTTAACTTCCGGTAGACTTCCAAATAGAATCAATAACAACAGCCAAGTCCCTCTAGAGTAGATTTTTTTTTTTTTTGATAACAAACAAAATATGTTTGCTGCGCAAATCAGGTAGACTTAATGAAAATGCAAATTAATTATTTCCGACCAGGAGATGCCTAGAGGTTTCCCCAGTAACAGCTGTAAACAAAGCAGAGCTACGCTCACAAACGCTGCGTTATCAGGCATATAACATGCAAGTCTTCCTTCAGAAATAGTATATAAAAACACCCATGCCTCGTTTTGACATTTAAACATATAAATGTAAGGAATTATTATTATTAAACGTACAGTACGTAACGTTACTCATGATTATTCCATGAAGCCGTTTTGAAAATCGATCTGTTTTAAAATCGTGGCTAGTCTCCAAAAATAAATAAATGTATGGGAAACACATCCCACATGACAACCACCTGAGCCCAACTTCAGTCTACTCATCACCTTGACTTTAACTGCGTTTGTAGAAGGCACAGCAGCCAGACCAATATACACAACACAGACCGGAAGTTAACTTAGGGCCAGGCGCGTGCGCTCGATGAAACTGTCTATTACCGAAACGTGTATATTATATTAATTGTTATGTGGTTTCAAATCAAAATATTTTGGGAGCCATAACAAATGAACAGGGAACGAAATTATATTTCAATATTCTATGAAATATTATATATCATTATGAAATCTTGAAATTATTACTCCCATTACTACCCTTCTTTTTTCATTACATGTTGCTACAAAAACACATTAATATGCAAATTAGATTTAGTTTATAGATACATTGTGAAATAATGTGAAAACCCGTTTATGACCCGTCATTTTACACACATTTTGCAGAAAGAAAAATGGTATATTGAATCATTCTGTTATAACATAGTGCAGAATCATCTTTTTAAAAACTAAAAATTTATTGGTGATTTTAAAAATCTATTGTTTTTGACTATGCATGTTCATTCATGTCTATTTATGTTTTTAAAGAAATTGAGTCCCAATGTCCTCTACCGAGGACATAGCATAATTTATGAATAAAATATATGAAAAAATTTTTTTTTACATTATTTTAAATCCTTTAAACAATGTAAAGACATGGGAAAAAAAATATTTTTTTCCTTTTTTCTCGGGTGTTTAAGAGGTTAAATAAATTATTTTATAACATTTTAGTAAAGTTGTTGCACAAAATCATGCTATTCTGTACTTCAAATAATTATCATTTTGCCTTTGTTTTGTGTTATTATAATCACTTAACAAACACCTATGTTGCTTTGTGAGAATCTCATGAAGATGCTTTCACGTGGTGTTGTAAAATTTGAGAAAACTCAACAATATTTGCTTAACCTCTGAAATGATACTGTGGACTGCATGGGTGCCTCTCATAAAAAATTCAACTAAGGTCTTTCTGCCTTTGTAAACTCACATATTGTTTCACAAGATTTATGAATATACAGTACCTCATAAACCTAATTTAAAGGATGGGTGATTTTCACATGCTTGGCGGTGGTGAGTTTTGCACGGGGCACTCTCTATCTAAATCTAGGTCTTTATTACCTGAATTCTGCTTACTAACAGGACTAAAAGTTCAATCACATACTAAACATTCCTTTACTTTATTGCTGAACACTAATTCTGCAGCTGGATTTGTTCTGTTTTGAAAGATGATAAAATGTTATACTGATTCAAATAGTTCTCTGTAGGAATATGAAGTTTATGATATTGTCTCTTCTCTCAGTGCATGGTTGGTGGCCTATGAGCATCCGGTTGTGGATCGCATAAATCAGCGCATAGAAGACATCACAGGCCTCGATGTCAAAACAGCAGAAGAACTACAGGTAAGGTTCATGAGACATTTAATGAATTAGTCAAAAAATAGTTTGGTTTACAATTTATACTTTCTTCGTAGGTGGCGAATTACGGTGTTGGTGGACAATATGAGCCCCATTTTGACTTTGGACGGGTAAATACAAAGCTTTTTAATCGTTACCCTGTTAAACTGAGTATGCAGTTTGGTCACGCATGCAAGTTATTCATCATGGATCATTTTAACGTTTCTCCACCAGAAAGATGAACCAGATGCCTTTAAAGCGCTGGGCACTGGGAATCGAATAGCAACCTGGCTCTTCTATGTAAGTAGGATTTGATCTGTCCTATCAGGATTGGCTCTTCAACTCTCATCATCACTTGGTATAAAATTTCCTGTTAAACACTGGCTCTGTTACAGATGAGTGATGTAGCTGCAGGGGGTGCCACAGTCTTTCCAGAAGTCGGAGCTGCAGTAAAGCCAATGAAGGTGCTGTTTGTTTATATGTTTGATGGAATAAGGTTTTAGAAAAATTGTATATCGTTCTATGAGTCACTTCATTCTTTGGTGTCTGTGTTCAGGGTACAGCAGTATTCTGGTATAATCTGTTTTCCAGTGGAGAGGGAGATTACAGCACGAGACACGCAGCTTGCCCAGTACTGCTGGGTAACAAGTGGGGTGAGTGTATTAACAGAAGATTTTCTTCATGCTCTGAATGTATCATACTTATTTTAATAATTTAGGTATTTTTATATATAAAAATGTCCTCCTAATGTGTAGATACAGATTTTAACAATAATGAAATGACACCAGTTTTTCTATAATAGGCATTTCCTAAACATTTCCTTGCACATAACCACATTTTAGATGGCATAATTTTTTTTGCCACTATATTGTGTTAGATTTGTCATCTAAAATCATAAACTATGCATTAAATAATTTTTTTCTAATAATTCATGCACTTGAGCAAATAGTTAGAGATGTCAGATTCAACTATCAACCCTTTTACTTTTATATCCTCATGCGATTACCAAACAAGCACATTTTAGTTGATAATGTTTCAAGTCTTGAAAACCTGTTACGTGTCAACCCTGTTACCATCATAGTTATCGCTCATTAAAATAATTATTTCATAAATATAAATAAAAAAACTTACTGAATTTATTGTCATTTCTTAAATAACATTACATCTTAAATCATCAGCAGTTACCATTATTACATTTCTTTTTTCTAATAATTATTACACTTAAAAAAATGTCAGATTAAACTATCAACTTTTTACTTTCTTCATGTGTATTTCCTGCTGTACTGGCTAATAATCCATCATTTAAAAATATTGTAATAGTGTTATATGTCAACCCTGTTATCATCCCATAAAAAAAAAAAAAATACAAATCTTAATGACTTCGCTATATTTTCAGGACGTGAAAACAAATAAGTTTATGTTTCAATAATTTATGAACATAAGCAAATATTTAGTCAAAATAAAACTCACCTCTTTTTTTCATGAGTATTTCCTGCTTGCATAATCTATCATGTAAACGTCATGTTGTGTCAATCCTGTTACCATCATAATTATTCCTTGTTAAAAAAATTTTTTATCATCTTTTATAAGGTATGATAGCTAGTAATGTCAGATTGAAATATCAACACTCTAAAGCTTCCTAAACATTATAAACTTTCAACCCTGTTACTCTTCTGAAGGCATAGCCATCATTTATATAGCTTGAGATGGCTCAATGAATTTCTTACAGAAATGTTATAGAATAATCTTGTCTAATGTCTTTTTCGTTTGTTCTTTCTCTCATTGTGTGTCCGTTAGTGTCAAATAAATGGATCCATGAAAGAGGTCAGGAATTCAGGAGACCATGCGGCCTGAAAGAGACAGATTGATCAAACACCTCCACCGTCTTCTTCACGCACTCCTCCCACTGGACTCTGAAATCATGTCCACTATGTCCGCAGCGGCCAACATGTGACCTGTCACATTTATTTTTAACTGAAGAGTATGTGTGTGTGAGCCAGCCTACAGTTACATTACCTCTGTTAGTGCCTTTTGTGGTTGCACACCATGCTTCAAAGGATGGAGCTATTCCTGACAACACTCCTTTACAAACAGGCCTTTAGCTATTAGCTATTGTATAATGGCATCATATCAGCATATCTCAAACACTTATTCTGACTGACAGCCAGACCTAAGTGACAAATGCCAGAAAGAACACAAAATGCTTGTTCGCAGCATTCACAGAACGATAGGGGACAGTCTAATAAAAAAGATTTTTCCAAAATGAATCTTTTTGCTTCACTTTATATAACTATAAATAATTGTTAGAATGAATTATTACATAGTTGTAATTTATATGAGTGCCTGTGGCATTCATTTCACCATCTCTTTGGAAATGATCACAAAAATTGTGGCAAGGTCCCAAAACGTACTAGTGATTTTAACACCCTCCATCATGCATTCCAAATGTAAAAAATGAATGGTTTAATTTTGACAATTTAAATTCACATTTAAAAGTAAATAAGAAAGTGCAGTTAGTTTAAACACTCTTGTTCTAAACTGCTAATGTTTTAGTGCAGTGGTTGAGTGACACCTGAGCAGATGACGGGTGACTCAGAGAGTATCAGAGACACAATAACTGATATAATAGAAAAATAACAAAATAATATATTTTTCTACAAAAATGATTCAAATTTGAATCTTGTATGAATTTAGTGGAAAACATTGTGATTGTTTTTAAATATATTTATACTGTATTGTTCTAGTTTTAGTTGTTTATTGTTAACCCTCAACAGTTGTTTTTATTATTATTATTGTAATGATGTTGCCTCTGGAAAAACAAACGTACTTTATGTACAGCTGAATTAGAATTCAGTTTTTTAAATTCAGCATGACATGAGGGCCTATTTGATGACATCAAGTAAAAATTATAGAACAAAAAGCCAAAATAACAAAAATAAAGCCTGTGATTTAGTCTGTGAAAAGCTTTTCCTTTCTTTATACGAGGCAAACTGATGATGTTCTGTGCTAGTCTTATAATAATTTTAATAATTTTGTGCGTGTTTTTCTTATAAAGCCACACTTAACTAGTGAGATGTCAAGTAAAGTGTTTTAGTAAAGTGGTTACATTTCTTTTATAGTGTCAGACAGTATTATTAATATAATAGATAGACAATAAAATGATATGCCACTTGAATAAAAAACATTTGTATTATTTTTAAATATATTTTTACTTTTAATTAAAATGATGTAGCCTCTGGAAAAAAAATACTCATACAGTCAGCTTTGTACATTCTGTATATACAGTATACTGTGGGATCATCATATTTGGAATTCATTTATATACAGGAATAAAATAAATGGGAATTCCAGTTTTAAATTCTTTTTAATGATGACAGTAAATACATATATAAAAAAATAAAGCCTGTGATTTATGGATTTGGCATCTTGTAATCTGGATCATGAAACCCCTCACGGACCCTTCCGAAGCAGCCCAATAACAGATCCACAGCAGCATTTACTGTTGATTTAATTTCGCCTTCTGTTTTGCCCTGCTTTGGGTTCACTTCCACCATGTCTACAGCAGAGAGAAGTCCTGGAGCGAAGTCAAAAACATACATTCATATCAACATGCCAAACAAAGACCATGAGGGATTCTGCTAATGAAATTAGTTCATTTAGCAATAGTCAACCAGATACATTTTAATATGGCTTTTAATAGCTGATCTGCAGTCTAGAGAGAATCAGATTTATTAAATTCACTTTACTGAGATGCACACAAAATTAGTTAAACACTCGACTCAATTTTTGGTTAATCATTTCAGAAAGGCCAAACAACTGCCGGCTTATTAGCCTGGAAGTTTTATAAATCTCTTACCAATTACAGATGTGCATTTCCTGATGTTCTCACCTGTCTGACAGATGTGTTCAGTGATGTAAATGCCCTCTCTGTAGGTCAGTCCTCCCGCTGCAGGTGTGCCTGTTGCAGGTGACACTGATGGGTCCAGCGCATCAATGTCAAAACTGAGGTGGATGGGTTTTTTCACCCTGATCGGGAAAAATTGTTTCCTCAATACAATATTAGGTCATCATGATAAATAGAAAATAAGTCACACACTTACTTTGAAAACATGTGATCGCATGTCTGCTCCATGACTTTTGCAATTCCAAGCCGATCAACTTCTGTCATGGAGAAGGCTTTGATTCCAAGGTCCTTCAGGATATAACTGTCACGTAAAGTATGATTTGAACGTCAAAAAGAATCTTGAAATAGTGATATGATGCTTGTATGATTTCGTAGAATCTACAAACTTACTGTTCTCCCGGGTCCACATCTCTGAGCCCAATGTAGACAACGTCCTTCGCTGCTACACAAGCTTTTAACCATGTAAAATTTGGAATTATGGGAATCTAAGAAACGTTAGGAAAACAAAATGACAAAATATTTTAAATGTTTCTAATCATAAACTGTTGTCTCAAGTAAACTAAAGGACAGGAACCTATTTATAGTAATTGTGAGGAGTGGGGCGGGGGCCGAGAGCCGTGGGAACGGAGCGAGTCCCACATAGGAGATCGGTGAAGGATGAGAGAGGACCAGGTCTGGGTTTTATTTTGTGTTTTGGTTTTGTTTATGCGCGACAGTCGTCCGTGAGGGGCTGCCGCGCTGTTTTGTGTTTATTTGATTATTAAAGTCTTTGTTTGATTGTCCGCTGGTTCCTGCCTCCTTCCCGTAATTAGGAAGTTTAATGTATTACAGTAATATTTTATCTAAAAATTAAACATGAATAGCATATGTGACCCTGGAGCATAAAACCAGTCTTAAGTCGCTGGGGTATATTTGTAGCAAAAGCCAAAAATACACTGTATGTGTCGAAATTATAAATGTTTATTTTATGCCAAAAATCATTAGGATATTAAGTAAAGATCATGTTCCATAAAGATATTTTGTAAATTTCCTACCGTAAATATATCAAAACGTAATTTTTGATTAGTAATATGCATTGCTAAAATCTTAATTCTTAACAACTTTAAAGGCGATATTTTTTTTCAATGTTTACATTTTTTTGCACCCTCAGATTCCAGATGTTCAAATTGTATCTCGGCCAAATATTGTCCGATCCTAATAAACCATACATCAAAGGAAAGCTTATTTATTCAGCTTTCATATGATGTATACATTTCAGTTTTGAAAAATAGACACTTAAGACACTTTTTGTGATCCAGGGTCACATATATTAACGGGAAATCATTTTTTTATATGTTTTATTGTTTTGTAATTTATGGTGATTCATAAATATTGACTATTAGAATTAAAATAATGACAATAAGTAATGAGAATTATGAATTAATTCCAAAAAATAAATAAAATAAAATGTCATATTATGTTAATGGAATTTAAGGTTACATGTTTTAATTGGTGCAAAAGTAATGTCACAAAGCCCCAAAAAATAATAATAATAATAAAAAAAATATTAAAGACAATTTTTGAAATTTTCTGTGAATGTTTATGAAGTAAGTTGTTGATGTTTATTAGTTATAAGTGTGTTTAAGGCACAGATACTGACAACTGCATGACTGGTCAAGAGGTTATACCTGAACAGTTCTTTAGAAGTTTTTTTTTTGATGAGACTGACAGTAATGTAATACCTGTGTTACATATTACCCAAACTTTAATATAGTTGCTGAAATGATTAAAGAGCATCAGTCACCTTTGAGTGCAGTTCATGGATGAGGAACGACAGCGGCTGGCCATGAATGTTTCCCGTTGGCGTGGATGAAGGTGTGTTGATATCTGCATGTGCATCCACCCATAAAACACTCAACTCATGTCTTGAGGCGGCATGACCAAAGATCGAGCCAATCGCTAAGCTGTAAAAAACAGCAAACACATTTCTGACAATAGGTTCAATAATGATTTCCTGCTTCCAAATGTTTCACTGACCAGAACTGAAAGCACTCAATGACCTGTGATCTCCTCCCAGCATCACACAAGTGTTTCCATGGCTCTTGACCTTCTGCACAGCTCCTGCGAGCAGCTCATTGGCACGGCCGACTGCTCTCGGGGTCTTCAGCCTGCCAACTGGCTCATCATTGGGAACCTCCTCAAAAGTCAGATTCCCATAATCCTTCACTACACAACCTGGAGAGGGACGAAGGGCTTTCTGTCATCATTTACACGTAACAATAGGATTTATAGTTTAAACATGGAACACAAAAGGAAGAGAGTACTGACCATTCTTTTCCATGCATACAATCCATACAACACAACATTTCCATCCATTTGGATTACACAGTTTTAATGTGATGTATTTTTGAAACTCATAAAAAAAAGACAAACACAAAAGATTGGCTTAAATATCTTAAAAATCTTAAAATTAGGCCTAATTAGGGCCCAAGCACCGATGGTGTGAGGACCCTCTTGTATCTGCTCCGTCTATTCTTCTTCTTCTTCTTCTTCTTCTCCCAAATGATTGGCATTTTTGAGGGCTTAAACATGCTCAAAAAGTCATGAAACTTTGCACATGCGTCAAACCTGGTCAAAATTTAAGTTTGATATAGGATTCAGAAGAGGGTGTGGCAAAATGGCTTGACAGCGCCAAATATACTAAGAAAATCAACAGCCTTCCAGCTATGTTTCACGTACATGCACGAAAATTGGCACACATATGTAACACACCAATACCTACAAAAAAGACTCTTGTAGCAAAATTCTAAACCCAACAGGAAGTCGGTTATTTTTAAAATTATGAGCTAATTTTGTGTAATTTTTGTCATTTCCATGCGTTGTATTTTAACGAACTCCTCCTAGAGATTTATTCAGATCAACACCAAATTTGGTATGCCTAATCTAAAGGCCTTTGCGATGTTAAATTGCAAAGATCTTGAGTTTTCGTTGAAGGGCGTGTCCGTGGCGGCCTGGCGAATTTTGATGATTCGCCATGAAAAATGAAGTTGCTATAACTCAGACATACAATGTCCAATCTGCCCCGAACTTCACATGTTAGATAAGACTCCGAACCTGAACAGATTGACATGCCCATATTCAGTTATAGTCATAGCACCACCTATTGGCAACAGGAAGTGACATATTTTACACTGCGACGAACTACTCCTTGAAATTTTTTGACATCAGTGTCTTTTTTGTGGTCAGTCTAATCTAAAGGCCTGTGCAATGTTAAATTGTGGAGATCTTGAGTTTTTGTTAAAGTGCATGTCAATGGCGCCATGACAAAATTTGATGTCTCGCCACAGCAAGAGAAGTTGTTTTAACTCAGGCATAAAATGTTCGATCTTCCCCAAACTTCACATGGTCGATAAGAGTCCTGGCCTGAACACATCTGAAGGCCAATATTCCATTATAATGATAGCGCCACCTGCTGGCAACAGGAAGATTGGCACATATGTGAAATATACTTTTCACTTATATTTATGACTTTAAATGCATATTTCTCAACGTTCACCTTTTTACTAAAACCACTCGCTGCCGGTGAGCCCGGGTGCGGTGGGGGTGCAGACGGTGATATTTTTAGTATTCTCAAATGACCACGACTTGCCTAAAATAAAATCTATAGATATGAAACAGTTCAATATCACAATGCTAGTTAAAAATGTAACCTAGATAAATGTGCACTTTTAGACACATATCCAAGTGTTTGTGTGGAGGGTGAAAGCACTCTGCAGGACATGGAGGTGTTCGCAAGAAAAACAATCAGGATGCGCTTTTTGCCGTCTCATCTTAAGCAGGAGGGCTCCACAAAATTGAACGAAACTCAGCTAATATATGTCTCACAGACATGATAAATATATCTATAGAAAGCTAAGCTTCAAATTACTAATTTAAAATTAAATCATTCTAATCTAAAATAAAAACTCTTTCATTATGCAGTCCATAAAGATGCATTTCTCTTTAAAGGCGAGTCCAATGAGCAGATGGCGTGTCAGGATTGGCAACGTCATCTTTGCGAAACTGAATAAGTATTTGCAGGAATTTCCTTTATTATAAACTTGAAAGCTACGGGAATGAGTAAAACTATATGTGATTTCTGTGGCGTCTGCAGGTGTATGGCTGTAGGCCTACGTACTGTGCGTACCATGAGCGCTCAGACTGACCTGAGATTTGCCCCGCAAATATTTCAGCAGTTATTATACATGTCCCGTATTTCTGTTGACTGAACCAGCCATGCCATTAATTATAAATTTACATTCAAACCGCTCTCTCTCTCTCTTGTTTCTCATAGATCTCATAAAAATGCATATCAGCAGCACGATTTTCTGCACGCCAAAGTCAATTTCTGCTGGAAATATAATGCCAAATAGAAACAGAAAATCTTGCAGAAAATGCAAGGTCTTTGCATAATCTAGAGAAACATGAGAGTACAAATATTTTTGATCATGCTCATTTCCCAAAATGGCTTAATTATTAAAGAGAAGAAGAAAGTCAAAAGTTATGTTGTTTGTAGACCATTTGGGATGATCACATCCAGAGCAAATTTGTAGAATGGGAGCAGGTGTGGGACACTGAGAACCACCTCAGACAAAGGGGTGTCAGAACTTAATTAACATACAGACCAGAGCTGTAATGACAGGAGCAACTTCATTTACATTAATGGTAGTAAACTCTAAGTGTATAAAATGATTGAGCTTAGGATGTTCATGGTTCATTTCTGACTCTGTTGAACCCAATGTGATACATGTACTTTTTCACTGCTATGCTGCAATAAGCATCTTCATCAAGATCTTCATCGTCATCACTGTCAGAACTATGGACTTGTCTGTGTGTGTTTTTTTCCTGTGTGACCCAGTTTCTGTCCCTCCTTGATTGTTGATTAGTTCCCAGGTGTGTCTCCTTAGCTCCTTCGTTAGCCTGTCTTTAAAATCAATGTGGGGAGGGGACTCTGATTGACTGCCCCTTTTTCTTCTCTCCATCATCTCCGCTGGCAGGGGCGGATTTAGACATTTTGGGGCCCAAGGCAAGCACAGACATGGGGCCCTCTACATCTCTTGTTTCCCTCCTTTTGTCAATCCTTATTTTTCAAAAAAAAGCCCTACTTGTTACTTCTCTTCAGCAGTCTTCACACAGCAATGATGTATAGACATCTGGAGTTGTATCTGTAAGAAAAAAAGAAGAAAAATAAAAAACACAGAACAACATTCTGTTTAACAGATGTATCCTCTGTAAAATTGTATTTACATAAAATTTTCTCTGTACAATAATATGTATTATCTATTTACACAGGGAAGAGCTGTCATTGGTTGTCATTTACCTTGGTTGTTCTGATAGTCTCTTCTATATGGATCTGCTTGCTGCTACATGTTGTTTTTGGACTTCGGTCTTGTGTTACTAAAGTGAGAAGAAACACACAAGACAATAAGTGATCAATTATGGAGACATCATTTTAGTAAAAATAACTTACCTTTTAAAATGTTTACCTTTTTTCTTTCACTGACTTTCTCCTGCTCTCCCTTTTTTTCTGACCATTTCTTCATTTCCCTTGTCTCTGTTTTTGCATCTTTCTCGTCTTCTCTCTTTGGTCTTTGCCTATCTTTTTCTTCTTCTCTCTTTGGTCTGTGTGTGAGTGAGTGTGTCTGTTTGGGTGAGTGTCTCTGAGTGAGTGTGTGTGTGTGTGTGTGTGTGTGTGTGTGTGTGTGTCAAACCAAAATTTATTCAGTCCCCTTCAACGTTTCTCACGCTATCAGTTTATTTGATACAGTTTAGAAAATGGTAACAAAATATGACAAGAACTCAGAGTTAAACTGTGTCAGAACAAATTCATATTGATAATGTCTGATCACTTTGATAGAAAAGTATGTAATAAATTAGGCTGAATAGCTGTCAACTGTTAAATTTAAAGATATAATTCACCCAAAAATGAAAATTCTGTCATTAATTACTCATTAATTAATGATCTTCTTTCATCTTCGGAACACAATTTAAGATATTTTTGATGATGTCTGAGGGATGCTCTGACCCTCCCATAGACAGCAAGGGAACTACTTCTGTCAAGCTGTGTCTGTGTGTGCGAGTCTGTGTCTGTGTCTGTGTGAGTGAGTGAGTGAGTGAGTGAGTGAGTGAGTGAGTGAGTGTGTGTGTGTGTGTGTGTGTGTGTGTGTGTGTGTGTGTGTGTGTGTGTGTGTGTGTGTGTGAGTGAGTGAGTGAGTGTGTGTGTGTGTGTGTGAGCGTGTCTGTCTGTGTGTGTGTGTGTGTGTGTGTGTGTGTGTGTGTGTGTGAGAGTCTGTGTGAGTGAGTGTGTCTGTGAGTGAGTGTCTGTATTGTCATGTCTAAAGCACTATAATCTGCATTGCGAGCTTTGGCCTCATCAAATCTTGCTATCACTGATTCCATATCCAGTGACTTCCTGACTTCCTGCTCGATGGAGAGAACAGCTAGAGCAGACAGCCTGTCCTGTGACATAGTTGATCTGAGGTACGTTTTGATTAGTTTCAGTGATGAGAAACTTCTCTCACCCGAAGCTACTGTAACAGGGAGAGTGAGGAGGAGTCTGAAAGCTATACTCAAATTTGGATATATGTCAAGTAAATTCTCTTTATATATATAGTCAAGCATCTCAAATGGTGATGAGACATGTGGCGGGAATGACCTAACTGCACCCTTAACCTCAAGCTTCATATCTTCTGCATCAATGTCATCCATCCTTTGCTCTAATCTGTGGCAGCATTCATCCAGCTTCCCTTCCTTCTCAGTGCTTCTCATTGTGTCGAGTGAGTAGAGAAATCCATAAAGCTCATAGAAGATTTCCATGCTGGAAAATCTGTTCTCTACTGTGACAAGAGCTGTATCTACTAGACGTAGAAAAAACTCTCTTTTGAAGAGCTCTTCTGCAGTTGACTGAGTCTGCTCTGCTCCCTCATACTCAAACTGTTTGTTTTTTCTTCTCTGACGCACCTCAGGCCAGCTCATCTCCACCTCAAGCTTCTCTGCTATCTCCCTGGCATCTGTTTTCGCAGAATGAAATCCATGACTGCGAAATTCCTGAAGAAATTCTTTCACTGCCCTGATTTCTTCTCTCACTGTCTCAACTGAAACTCAACTGAAACTTCTCAACTGAGATCATTGTCACTGAAAGTGAACGCGGAAGTTTTGTTACCTGCAGCTGCAGTTGAAGGATCCTCCTCATCCTGTAAAATTGCCGTGCATGTAACGTTAGCAGCAATATCGCTTGAGCAGCCTGGGCTAGCACTGTCGGCGCCGGCGGCAACGGGTAGTTCCTCCACGCTAGCAGCAGTGCTAACAGTCATGATGGTGTTAGCGTTGTTGTCATTGTCAGGGGGGCCGGGCATCACAAAAAAGTTTGTTACCTTCGGCATTTTTACTAAAAACTTTTTGCTTTCCTCCCGTTTCTTCCTTTTTTCAGCACCGCTAGGTTAGCTTCGCTTCATTTTTACTGTCAACACTCTGTTTTACACTCTGTCTATCACTGTCAATCATTTCTTCTTCGTCAGTTTTTTGGCGCATTACAGCCTATCACTTTCGCAGATGCACAGTAAGTGAAATAATGGAATAGTCCAATGTAGTGAGTTGGGGGGGGGGGCTCCTGTCTGCGACACCAATGATTTGATGCCATTTTTCGCAAATGGAGTTTTAGAAATATATATTTTGCACGAAGTAAAAAAAAAAAATCTTTAAGCAAGTTAATGGGGCATTTTCGGGGCCCCTATGTAGCTCGGGGCCCAAGGCAATTGCCGACCTTTGCCTAATGGTAAAGTCCGCCCCTGTCCGCTGGTCCCGTCCAGCCATCGTCCATGGTTTCTTCGTCCAGCCCAGAGGGGGCTTCCGATCCTCCAGTGCCCATTCCTAGAAAGTTATCTCCTGTGCCCGTTCCTAGAATGTGTCCTCCAGTGCCTGCTACTAGAATGTACCCTCAAATGGCCACTCCTCCAAAATGCCTGCCCTCCCACCCGCTCCAGCCTCCCCCACCGCTGTCATCTGGCAGCCCCTCTGCTCACCATTAGCCCACCATCTATGAGGTGCGGGACTTCCATCCTTCCAGCGTCGCCGTGGTTAGAGTCTCCCTCACCTCCGCCTCCAGCCTCCAAGGTCCGGACTCCACCTCAGCCAGTAGTCCCAGTGGTTCCACCTCGGCTCCTAGCTCCTTGGTTACCAGAGCCCTTGGCTCCACCAAGGCCCCCCGGATCCTCGGCATCCCCCAGGCTCATTGTCTCTCCGTCTCCGCCTTGGGCTCCTCCTCCACCTGCTCGGCCATCGTTGGTCGACCCCCTTGAGTCAGCAGCCTTTCCTCCTCCATGGCTCCTCCCACCGTTGGCTCCACCTTGGGCCGTCCTTATGACTGTGGCCTGGGTCCAGCTGGACTCCTCCTGCTCCAAGTTCCTCCTGGCTCCTCCCTCCATCATCTCTGTGTGCCAGCCCCCTCTTGGGGATCTGTCCTCCACCGGAGCTTCCTCCCAAGCTCCCACCTATGCCTCCTCCTGTTGTTGCCTACAGTGCAAGGACACCTTCTGGGAGGGGGGCAAAATGTCAGAACTATGGACTTGTCTGTGTGTCTTTTCCTGTGTGACCCAGTGTCTGTCCCTCCTTGATTGCTGATTAGTTCCCAGGTTTGTCTCCTTAGCTCCCTCGTTAGCCTGTCTTTTATAAGCAATGTCCTTTCAGTTCAGTTTTGTTGGGTCTACAAGTACGGACGTGTGTCTTCCTCCTGTTCTCTATGTTGGATTTTCCCCTGTGTTGGATTAATAAAGACTCTTTCAATTATTCTCGGCTCCGTGTTCCTTCCGGCAGCGTTCCGGCATTTAATTATTTTTTAAGTAAATACAAAACATTGTGCTTTTGAAAAATAAAGAAAACAAATATCTTTCCTTCTCGGTTTCCTTTGAACTTGTGGTGCGGTCACAAAAATGAAACTGAACTTGGTGTAGACTTGTCTTGCAATTTTTCATTTGGTTTTGTTACAGTTTTTTTACAGATGCCAGGACACATTTCTCAATACTTAGGTCACTTTTGCAAAACTCTTCACACAGTGAGCACAACAGAAGTCTATTTGGGCTAAACTGAGGATCAATTATCATTGCTTTGGCACAAAATGCATTCAACGACTACATCTCTCAAATTTCATTAATTCTTTTCTTACTCTTTTCTCACTCACACAACAACTGCCAAAACTCTTTGTATGGTCAATTTGCACATGCTTACATACTGTTTTCAAAACTGTTAAACTTATGTTCAAAACAATAACATAATACAAAACTGAATCAGCAATTTGCTACATTTCTACAGTAATATTTTAATGAAATATATTTTAAATCTTAAAATTTAATGCTATAAAAACAATTGGACAATTAGTAGATGAGCATTACTATTGTATCTGTATCAGTGGATGGTGTGTACACAAATTCTTGTATTTTGGAATTACTCAGTGCAAAAAAAAAAAGAAAAATAAATAAACTACATAAAATACTGACAAACTCTGCATCATGTCTGATTCATTCCACTAACATATATTGCAGTGAATTATAAACAGAGATGTGTCCTTGTTTTACACAAGAAAACATTGTATAATGCTACATGTTGTTAGTGTTTTTTAGGTCATTGTTTTGTGGGTGACAAAGTGTGTTTGTCGGCTGTCAGAGTTTTGCAAAAGTGACCTAAGTATTGAGGAATGTGTCCTAGCATCTGTAAAAAACTGTAATACAGTTTTTCTCAGTCACTTTGGTGCATTTCTCAAATCAGAAATGAAATTCTCAAAACTACTTGTACAACCTCCACATCATCTAGTCATTTATACACATCATAAAACCAGTTTCTCATTCTTTTGGACAAGTTGCGATTGCTTTGGTACATTCATGCAATTGATTATGCACATTTATCTGCGGTTTCCTACATTATCAGTTGCTAATGTCATGTTGTTCAAAACGTATTACTGTATATAGTTTTATTTGCAATAGTCTTGTCTTACCCCTCAAAATGGTTAATCTAGTTGTCATAAACTGCCAAGCACACTTTTTATTTTTATTTTTACTAATTATTATTAGACTTTTTGTAAATTTGGCATGAATTGTGCAAGTGAATATTTACTAATGTAGATGATAAACCAATGATAAACCATTTCTCTGAAATAGCTCAAAGGTTCATCTCATGAATCTTCAGTTGGAGAGCTTATACTGTATAGACAGAGGACATCACAAGAGTTACAAATTGTGAAAATTGACTTATTTTCATCATTGTGCCCATATTTCTTTTTCCTTTTCTATATCACAAAAACATTGTAAAGGGTTTTTTTTTTTGGTCAGACCACTAGTAAAAGTGTAACTGGGAATTCTATCCAGTCTCTTTCAATCAATATCCCACATACAGTAATGTGTAAATTTGTACTTTTGAAATGGATATATGACATACATAAGCATATGAAATACTGTTCAATACAGTAGTTTACATCAGAACATCCCTCCAGAGTATACTGTTATATTGACAACATGACTAAACAATTTGACTGTCTTAACTATGACGCAAGGACTTGTCATTCTGATGGCACTGACGTTCATTGACACAGATATTTATATTTGAGAGATGAATTAAGGATTTTGAGCAAGAGATTGGCTTTTGCAGGTAATCCATGGTGTTTTGCTATTTGTACGAGTTGTTTTGAGAAATGCACTTACTGTTTTGCAAATCTCAAGGATGATTCGAGAAATGTACCAAAGCGACTGAGAAAAACTGTAACAGTGACTTGATGCCACCTACTGGCGGTTTTAATTTCACATTTAGAGTTTCTGTTCATTTTTTACAAATAATTTCAAATCAGTTTTCAACGTTTAAGATTAAAATATCAAAACAGTATGAATGCATTTGTAACTGGAGTTTAAATACATTCATGTATTGCATTAAAGTTTAAATTTTGTGTAAATGCATCTTAATGTCACTTCAGACGCAGTTAATAAAGGTAAAAATCCCCATAAAAGGTAAAAATCAATTAAAACCTATTTAGAAAAGATACATTTCTTTCTTTGCTGTGTACTGGTCACCATACAGAATATGCAGATTATCAAAAACTTTAGGAGACAGCTGCCCACGGTAGTCCTCAAGGTACCAGAACAATAACACAGCAAAATATTGTCTAATTATCCCAGAAAATATTGAGATATATATTTTTTGTCAGTATCGCAGACGTTTTGTTTTGGGAAAAAAAAGTAAATGAATATGAGAAGTGCTTTTTTTTCCACTTGAGGCCCGAGTGTGCTTGCTATCTGGGGTTCAACTGACAGAATTTTAAAAGACAATATCTCCATTTGCATTGATCTTCTGCAACTTTGCAGATATTGTTTATGCTCAAACAGTAACATTACACACTAACTAACGTTAAAAAAGTGCAATTGCAATCAGCCACCCCTTTAATTATATGCAACCCTAAACCAAGTCCTAACCCTAACTCTATAGAAAGTACATGTTCTTAATTATTTTTATTCAGTAAAATCGGTAACAGTGTGATAAAAAGTGTAAATAAAAGCAGTGTAAATATCAGGGGGCGTAGTAGTGGTACCTTCCCCTATAAGTTTCTGCACCAATCCAGCAGCTCGAATGAGGTCCGCTCCTCTCTGCACCCCATCCCTCTGCTGCAGCCACAGTCAATAACATCAACATCCGGTCAATAACATCCCCGCATGGATTCTTGTTTAATACGTGAATAATCATTCATTTAAAAGAGAAGAGGACGTGTTTGGGGGCTTTATATCTCACCTGTCCTTTAGAGAAAGGTGCACCTATTATCCCCACACAGTGGTGATGATGATGATGGAGGTCTCTTCTGAGTATGTGAAGAGCGGCTCGTGATCCGCTGAAGCTCTTCATCACCGCGGAGTAAAGGACGAGTGACGACACGGCGGCTGCTCGCGCTCCTCTGTCTTAACTTTGGATTTCTTTTTGTTTTGTGCAAGAAAAGTACATGGGGAAGAGCTGATTTTAAATGACGCCATCGCCTAATTTGCATACGAAGTGGAATTCATTTAAACTCAATTCATGAATTTGAATGAATTTAAACTCATTAACATAAAAAGTGCATATGAAAATATAACCGTCTGTTGAGGATCAAATTACACTTATTTATATTAGACGGTTTTGTTTTTTATTCTTGTTACTAAGTGATATTATTAAATTAAGGCGTTTGGAGTTAACTTGGCTCAATATTCATGTTACTCAGAGTTCTCACTAGATTTTATTATAGGTTTTTATTAACATTTTGAATTCGTTTTTATTTCTATATTTTCTGCTTTCATTTGAACTAACAGTTTTAGTTTTTTTACTGTCCGTTTAAAAAAATCTTTTTTTTGTCTATTTAGTTTTTATTATTTTATTAATAGTGATTTTAGTACATCAAGTTAAGCATAATGAAATGAATTCTAACTTATTATATATATATAATCAGTTAAGGTTTTTTAATTCAATACAGTTATTTTATGGTTTAAGTTTTAGTTTACTACAGCCTATATACCAGTATGCTATTATTAGTTCATGTTTAACAATTACTGAGTGTTTTTATAGATATATTCATGTTTTCCACCGATTCTTTAGCTTTTTAATGTGCTTATAAAAATCTGTAAATTTAGAAAGTCCATGTTCATGTTATTTGTTCATTACTCTTTACTCAATACCTTTATATAGTGCTTTATACAATACAGATTGTTTCAAAGGAGATTTACAAGGATTAAAAGGAAAATATTGATTCAGTAATGCAAATAGAGATGTTAAGCAGCCCTTAAAAAACAAATACGTGTCATTGTTCCACTGAGGGTAATTCAGTGTTGATTCATTTTCATTCAAAAACTGTATATTATCAATTATGAACTTAGATCAAATCAGCTGTGCAGACAATGTCATAATCCAGCTCAGTTCAGTTCTCATCCAATAGTGTCAGTACAGTCAATTTAATTATACTGCTGAATATGAAGTGCCCCCAACTAAGCAAGCCAGAGGTGACAAGTCATGTTTTGGATTGGTATCTTTTAAAATATCCATCCTTCTCCGTCTGCTTGAAAATTGGAATAGATCACATGGTGAAGAAGCTGGCTGTGCAGAGGACTTGTCTGGTTCATGTGGTCTTTGCTGAGGACCTGTGCAGATGGCTGTCATGTCGATGAGGTCTTTACAGGGGATCAGTTTCTTGGGAACGTCTAGATGTCATGGCTTCCGTTGACATTCAGGGCTGTTGTGGATGTCACTAGGAGCAGGTCCACCATCGAGTGTAAGAAATTTGAAGCTTGAATTTCTTTTGGGACATATCCTGATGACAGTGATTAATTAATAATGTTAAGAAGAGGATCTATGAATTCGGGAAAAATCTCTCAGTAGTTTATCAGGTATAGCTTCTAACATACATGTTGTTGATTAAATAATGAACAGCAAAGAATGAATTCACTTGTTCCTCGGGGGGCCTGTAATGTACTGTCTGATGTGACACTGTAGCAGATGGCTGCATAGTTATAGTTTCCTCTCTGTATTACTATATTAATCCTGCTGTTGTCAAATGTCTGACTCTGAAATGCTCTATTTCACATTAATTTTGCCAGTGTATCAAATAAGCACCTGTGGCTGTGTTTGTTTTCCTTGAAAGGAGTCAAAAAGCAAGCCAATCTAATAGTTCTTAAGGCCTTCTACACAATATTCAAAATACTTCGTTTTATTTTCGTCCAGCAGTGCTCCATTTTCTGGCCTGTTCTCTTTAGGGCGTGAGTGTGAGTGTCAGATATCGCTTGTATGCAGCAAAATTGTCCAAAGAGTAGTAGCATATTAAAATTGTATTGTTAATGCAAGCAAAGTGCAACCAAACACAAATTCACATTTTCCAGACTCATCTTTTTATGATGTTCAGATTCCAGAGAGGTACACCAATATGCATTAGAAAATTCAATATAAAACCATTTCATTTTTTAAAAAACAACAGACATTTAAACATCATGTGTGTGGTTTTTATATTACCCTACTGTCAAAAGCATGTGACATCCAGTGATTTGTACATTTACATTTAGAAGGACACAAAGGTAGTGGCCAAGCTTTCAGTCAGTGATGAGGTGTACAGGTGGAACGGTGTAAAACTGATGCATGTTCATCACTAAATATTATACACGGATAATGAATGCACACTTGAAGGGTGTAAGAAGCGCCTGTGATGGTGTGAAATCAGTCCTGGGTGGTATTAAAAGTAGCTTTGCAGTGGTTCACCAAGGATAGTCTCCATTTCATGAATGACCTTCTGCACCTGCTGCTCCACTTCCTCACATTCATCTGTAAAACAAGCAAGAAATTCTGAAATCTGGAATATTTCTGACTGTTGAGCCCCTTTCACACTGTGATTCTGGCAAATACACGGGTAAAGTGTTCCGGCAATTTTTCCCGGGTCGCTAGATTTTGCACTTTCACACTGCCAGTGATTACTGGGATATGTGCGTGCTTTCACACACAACCTGTAAAGATCCCGTAACGACACGTGACATCAGGGCGTGACGTGTAATGTACGAGTCGAAAACGCTAGGCACGTTATACTTTATAACGATGTTATAACCGGCAATGTTCCGGCAATTTGCCGGGTCCGACGTGCAGTGTGAAAGGGGCTATAAAGAAACAGATTTAAGAGTTCTTAAAATGCAACACTAGCAACAACAAAGATAACATTAGGTAGCACAGTGTACTTTAGTTACAGAATCACGTGTTCCTGTTTGATTAAATATTGACTATATTGAGTAAGTAACATTCTTACCCTCCATAAGCTCCGCCAGAAATGGGATAGTCTCTGGCAGAAGAACCATGTAGTTCTCCCTCAGCTTGCTAGCCAACTCCAGCAGCATGACAAGTGCAGAGAAGCGCACCTGGACAAAAAGGCAAACATGGTCATTTATTTTCAAAGAGAAATCAATCCACATATTTGAGCGAGGCCTATATAATTAAGAGATTATGGGCACTCATTTTAACGCATCATACCCTTCTCTGGGTACCACAAACACTGGAACATCACTTCAGCTCTATCTCGTTATGTTTATACCTCTAATTTAGCATTTGCGTACCTTAGGTGAACTGTGTCGTGTCTTGAGCAGAATCTGATAATTGAGAACTTTCCACTGGGAGTCATCTCCCATGGCAACAGCAAACTGGGCAACACAGGGCACCAAATGCTTGGTAATGTGGCTCTTGTAGATCTCGTCACCTCCCAGCATGTTCTCCAACTTCACACACATAAAAACACATTTATTAGACACCACAATGACAGGAAAACTTGTATACCATTAATATAATACACAGTTTTGATTGAACAACTATAAAAAATTCAAATGGTGTAAACATGCAAAAGTTTCCAAACATTTTTTTTGTTAAAATGATTTTAATATTTATCATGAATCATGAAAATGTAAATTTTTCTGGGGGTTATTCCATTTGACAACATGAACTTTCCATGTCTTTCTTGTATTTACATAAAGAAAGTATGATATGTCTTTAGTAAACAATAAGTTGGGAAGGAAACCGGATGCACATCAGAATTAGATCCGCACATTTGGTCTTAAAGCCTAATGCAAAAACCTGCAGCTGTCCGTGTCATTAACGTTAATCCAACAACAAAAGACAGAGAAAATGACTCACTGGTCTTCATTAAATAACTTGTGACTTATGATAATTTTTTTTATTTTTTTAATAAAACAGTGAAGCCTGCAGTGTTTTAAATTTTAACTTCGTTTTTAATGGCAATATTGACAACTGACTGTTTAACGCAATACTGTGTTTTAAATTGTGCACATAGATAAGTCCATAGACTTGTTCCACCCCTTAGTTCTCACATGTTGGTTACACACATTTTCCCCTTCCCCTATTACCAATCTGCTTAATTGTGTGTGTTTGATCAGTGAGACATCCAAAACATGTACTTTGTTGTGCCTCCAGGAACAGGGTTGAGAAACAATTGGTCACACTACCCTGACCTCTATTTTGTTATCGACAAGCAAAACTGCTATATTACTTCTTTAATAAGACTATCCAATAACTTTGCTTATTTAATAACTTATTGCAAAGGAATAACATGATTGGGGAATAGATTGTAGTTCTTGATGCATTCGGTTTATGTGCCATACTGACCTGATCCACCAGGGGGCCCAGGAGAGCGTCAGCCCTCTCCTTACTGAGGAAGCGCTGAGTATCATAGAGGAAGATTTTATGGAGGCAGTCCAACACATGCTGCAGCAGCAGGCTGCTCTTTGACACGTTATCTTCATCATCATCATCTGAATCCTCCTCATCATCATCATCATCATCTGAATCGAAGAAGGGTTTGTCTATGGGCCAAAGGGGTGGAAGTTGAAGCAATTACATCAGTGAAAGAAAATGTAAAGAAAAAGTACTGGAATGTTCTAGTGTTCTATCTCTAAAATGCAAAACATTCTACTCCACAATTCTTAGCATGAGCTGGTCATGTTATTGTTGGCACAGTTTAACATTACAGGTTTATTCAGAACTTCAGACAAACATGTTAATATGTGCAGACTACCTGTGTGGGAAATGTTGAGCTGACGCAGCAGTTCAGAGACGGGTTTGACCAGCTGCCCAGCAAACAACACAAACAGTCCTTTGAGTTTGTTGGCGATGTTGTCTGCAAGTCTGTAGAATGTCAGCAGGCGGTTTTTAGAAGCACCATCCATCTTTGACCAGTCAAATAACTGCAGAGTGAAAAAAAAAAAAGATTCAATCGGCACGCATTTTAATACTAATAGAGAATTCATAGCCAAAGTAACGTATAAAAGTCAAGTATATAATAAGCATTCAGGCAACAAATAATTTGTTTTCAACTGATTAATCAACCAGTTGAAACAGACCGTATATAGGCACAGTAATATATATATAAGAAATATTTAGTAATTAGATAAATTTAGCTTTCGAAACGGAATCAACTGAACCAGTCACTTTGCTAAATATTTCCAAGATATACAAATCTAGAAAGGAATAAACACCATTAAACCTTTAGTGTCTGTATTATATATGTTGTTGCATTCATTTGTAGGGTTTGTTTTGCGATTTATAAAATTTTTGACAAAAAATTTTAGAGACTTGGTAAAAAAAAAAAAAAAAAGATTCACAAAGATTTGATGCCTCACAAAGCAGTGGTTCAAAAGAGCTCATCACTGTTATTATTTATGCATCTAAAAACAAACATATTGTCTAATTGGAGGAAGTTATTTTTTTCCTCACCTGACAGGATAAAGAAGCTTACCTTGAAGAAGAGAGGTCTGAAAGTGACTTCTGAAAGTTTCATAATCATCACTAACAGACAGTCAATCACACAGCCCTCGATCTCACCAGTCTTCTTCAGATCTCCCTATTAAACAAAGTTATTTTGGAAATCATCAGTTAATGCACTCATTAAAAAAAAAAAAGAACAAATTGAAATGTGTATATAGTACCTGGCAATGCTGGGAACGGAAATCAAGAGCAGACAGGAAGAAGGAAGTGAGCTCTGATTGGTGGTTGTTGAGTTGGTCCTTTTCCATTTGAGTTATATGATCCTTCAGGATGATCATCAGAGGACCAAGACGGTTCTGCGACAGGGGTAGAAAATATGGGATAAATAATACAATAAATAGCAATAGAGTGTCCATTAATTGCATTAAGACATCATAAAGATCATGTGTCCATTCAAACTCTTTGGTATTGCTGATATACCAAACCCTACCTGCTGAACATCCACCATGGCGCAATAGCATTTTGTAATGGTGGGAATGAGCACCCTGGGAGGCACCTTTGTGGCAAGAGTGGTGCTGAGCGAGGAGAGACGTACAGACAGCTGAGGGCAGGATGTCAGTCGCTTGGCTAACAGAGTTAAGCGGGCGACCTAAAGCACCAGAAAAGAATGAGAAGATTCAAATGAGAACTGTAACCTTGTGGATAAAATTGATTTGAATAACATATGCTGCTCTAACGTTTAACTTAAAGTAACAAGGTGGCACTGATACTGACCTGTGAGATGGTGTCCTCCAGGTATGGGCTGATGAAGTGTGGTAACGTCTCTGATACGCGCTGTAGAGCTGTGACCGCACTCAGCAAGTATATTTCATTGTTCAGCAGGTCCTTTCTCTCCTTCAGAGTGTCCAGCACTGCAGGCATCAGGCTGAAGACAGAACACATTCATATATAAGTAATGAGGATCATTCACTTCCAGTAAGTTTTAAAAATTAGAACCATTTCTAGATTCCCAACCCTAGTTGGGACAAACACAGTTTGTCAGCTGTACACTTTATACTGTAAAATCCAACTAAGAAAAGTCAAAAGTATACTTCAGTTTTGACACGAACGTTTAGAGTATGCAGCTGAACACACAGACTTTCAAAGCATATCATAAATGTACAGAGTAGGTTAGAAAATTCTGGCTGCATATGTACGATGATGAAATGTATGCCATGTGCACTGTACTAAATGCTAGCATGTGTGTAAAATCCAAAGATCTTACTTTGGGCTTAACAGTACCTGTGTAACTGTGGAATAGCGAGGGCTTTCAGTGTGCTGGTCACTTCAGCCACACACAGCAGAGCACTTCCCATCACGTTCTTTTCCTCGTCTTTATCAGCAACCAGCTCCACCGCTTTTTTCAGCACTGGTACAAATGGCTCCTGGTGGCCTGAGCCAAAATTTCGGCACAGAAGTTTAAGGCTGTAAAGGGCTGTTTGTCGATTGATAGCCAGCTCCTCTTCTTCCTGTGCCGTGACCTGTCCATGACTCCGACCCACAATTTTTAGGAGGACGCCAATGAGCTCCAGAAGCACAGTAATCTGTCAGAGAAATAGAGGAAACTAAGTGATCAGCTAATGCTCAGAAGAATGGGTAGTCAATGTTTAAAATGTAACATTTTCTAAAAATGCTTCATTAAAACTGGTTTGCATTGCATACTAACCTGTTCTTCCACCCACTGCGTCCGTTGCTGTAGTTTGTTATTGAGTAACTCCATGGCCTTCCTTCTAACTGAAGCTAACTGATTACCCATCAGGCCTCTCATTACCATAATGAAGGAATCCATGGGCAGCAAGGCATTGACCTAAAAGGTCAGATCAGGTTTTATTCATGTGCGTGCACAAATTAAAGTGTACACAGAAAAATAACTGCTCAATGAAGTCTCCAGTTCAAGAAAACTGACTGCGGTTCAGTTAATAGAAAAGTATCATGTTATTATATTTCCATTTTCCTTTTAACACCGTTAAGATGTAAACGACTTAAAATTCACCGAGCACCACAGCTAAATTTTTACCCATTACCGCGATTTTGACTGGCATTTAAATACCTTAACCAGCATTCTGGTGGCTTAATGAAATGGGCATGTGTGATACAGTGTATACTGCAGATTTAGGTGCACCCAACTTGAGCAAACTCTTTACTTGCTTTGCCAGGTTATTGATTCGCATGTAAACAGGAGTTATTTCAATAAACTGATTTTTACTAGCCATCAGTGTATTGGTGTGCATGTACACATGCTCAATAATATCTGATCAATCCAGTGCTTCCTACCTTGTCCAGGATGTCATAGGACTTGCTGAGCAGAGCTCTCCAGAACTTAGCCGTAGGTTTGTCTGCATTATCCTCTACACAGCGAGCAACCGTATGGATGTAGCGCAGAACCTCCTCCAGCAGACTAACAAGTAAACACAAACATTACAACCTGCCAGTGTTACCCCACAACTAATCAAAATCAAGTCAAGTACTATAGTCAAGCTTCAACTCACTTCTGCTGAAGAGTCTGTAAGGTGCTTTCTGTTATGTCCTCACAGTCAGCCACCTTTTGGTCAAACAATTATACATTTAGGAAGTTTACTGAAAATTCCTAGGTCATTTTAATATCAACATTAAATCAAATGCTTCCTATTCTAAACCTACCTTCCCAACAAATCTGTCAGAGGCCAAAAGCTGAGCCATAAAAGAGATGGAGAGGAATTTAAAATGGCGGAGGTCCTTGCCACTAGTAGCCTCCACGTTGAAGATCACATCTGAGACTGTTTCTTCCTTCTTCACTGCACTTCTTCCACGTGTCTTCTTTTTCTCCGGAGCTGCCAAGAGAACATAAACAATTTTCTTCCCTGTCCTTTAATTTCTAGATTCATTTCCGATCCCAGTTCACAAGCTCTTGATTAGTTTTCGATGTCGATCCATAAAGCAGCTCTCAACTAATTGTCAATAAAGCTGTAAATCAGTCAGTGAACCCTGTCTGTAGGTAAATTATTATACAAGTGTTTCTCAATAAATTAGAATGTTGTGGAAAAGTTCATTTCAGTAATTCAACTCAAATTGTGAAACTCCTGTATTAAATACATTCGATACATTTAATACATATATATATATATATATATTAGGGGTGTAACGGTACGCAAAAATCACAGTTCGGTACGTACCTTGGTTTTAAAGTCACGGTTCGGTTCATTTTCGGTACAGTAAGGGAAAGAAATGCAAACATTAAACTGCAGGTTGTTTATTACTATAAACTTTTTTTAACAATTTGTTTACACTTTTAAAATAGTTTTTAATAAAATATATATAAAATAAAAAAAGAATAGGAAATAAAATACTGCTGCAAAGTTCTCCTCTAAATAAAATACTCTGTCTCAAACAAATATCATATAATAAAATATAATGAAAAATAAAAATAAATAACTATGATTACAGAGCAGCATTACCAATCCCAGCTTGTAGGCCTGCTCAGATTTCGTTATTGCGTTGGACCGATCGGAATTAAGAGCAAAGGTCTGTTTAAATGCCGACGGGAGCTGCGTTTGAATTACAATCGTTTTTTTCCTAGTTGTAGTGATGTTCACACTCGCGTGATGCCTTTTGAAAACCTTAGGCCGGTGACACACCTGATATTGACTTAGGTGATATTGCACCTGTCAAACATAGTCAATTTTGCCGTCAATACTGTTGATGGTGTCCTTTATCAGTAGGCTTTATATTTATGCTCAACATGAAGTATAGATATTGTTGTCGTGAAGACAAGATCCTGGTCTGTCAGCGGTCTCCCTCTATATCACCTACAGTAGCAGCAGCGCGTCAGCGCCGCGTCAGGCACGATTCTGGTGTGTAAAGACACAGAAAACACAAAGCAGCCATCACGCAACTGTGTCACCGGCCTTAGAATCAGCTGCAGGGCGGGATTTGTGCTGAACGCGGAGACTTCCGCCACTTAATATGTTCGTTTGGAAACACGAAAATGTATATGTTCCGCACACAAAATATTGCATTTGGTCATTCGATACACATGAAATGGTCTGGTACGAATACACGTACCGTTACACCCCTAATATATATATATATATATATATATATATATATATATATTAGGGCTGTGAATCTTTGGCAAGGCAGCGATTCGATTCGATTACGATTCATAGGTTTTCGATTCGATTCAAGAACGATTTTTGCAAATTTAGAACGATTCAATTAGATTCGATTCACAATTAAATTCGATTCGATTATAACGATTCGATTCTGCATTCTTTAAGTGCATTCACGGGATTATTTAAATGCTTCTACTAAATTATTTAAATGCTTAGTCAGGGGGCAAATTACAGTAACATTTATGGTTAGAGAACCATAGGTTATAAAAAAAAAAACCTTTTGTCCATTGTTAAATGATAGTTTAATGATGCGACATGGCACACATAAAAATGTATGTAAGCCAAGTTTTTAAAAAAGAGCTTAAAGAGTATTATGTATAAGCTAATATTTTGTCACACCAGGGGCGTAGCCATAATTTCAGAAGTGACAGAAATGTCCAATACAATCATTTTATGTATGTAGCCTATATAATATTAATAATAATAATTATTATTATTTTTTTTTTACAAGAAATTATCATCTTTTTAATTACTTTTAATTGGCTGTAATAAATCAAATACACTGCTGGACAATAATCAATCATTTGTAATCGATATTTTTTTCCTAATGGCAATTTTATGATTGTTTTATATACTAGGCTACATTTAATTAGCAATTATTTACATTTTCTGCACAGAATAAGGTAGAAAATATACTTTATAGTTTCTGTACTGTAATAAATGTCAATTAGCACTGCATCATTCATAAATTGTTTGTGGGTTTCATCAGTTCATTCTGCTTTTATTCAGTTTAGCTGCAGATATAGCCTGGCACGTCTATGAGAGCGAGATCGCTTCTCTTTCAGTGTGAAAACGTCTTCATCTCTATTTAACATTTCCTCTCCGTCAGCGAATGGTTCTGAGAGAAAACGCGCCAGATGTCTGTTTGCTAATGAAACAAACGCTACTTTCATGCATCTGATTATCAGATAAATCTCGCGCTCTTTTTTCAAGGTCGTTGTTAATGCTGTGGTTAATTTTAAAAGTTTCCTTCGTATATTCGGTTCATCCACATTGTTTAAACACATTTACCATTCAATGGATCTGTGCGTATGATTTAGACACTTACATTTCTGCTCCGTCCATGCAATAAACACAGCTGTCGACGGCTCCGGTAACTCCGTCGGTAAGATGCAGAGAGCCATTGACAAACTACAGAAAAGTAAAACTACTTCACGTTAGCATTACTGGCCACGAGTCCTATAGATCACACGTCAGCTGCGTCAGAGACGAACGGAGCGCGAGCGCAATCCTGTGACAGTCTCAGGCGGTAAACAGTGGAGCGCGTGAAGGACAGATAAGAGGCACGATTCACGAACACTCTTCAAGATCTCCATTAATTCGTGCGTGTAGTAATTTAATGTGTATACATTTTGAAAGCATTGAATCGCTATAGAAATCGGGATTCATTCGATTCTTAGCATTTTGAATCGATTACGGTCCAAGATCGGCAATTCACGATTCAAAAAATCATGTTTCAAGATCGATGCATATGAATCGACAGGGTTTGTAATCGATGCATCGAGAAAACGAGTGAATCGTTACACCCCTAATATATATATATATTTATTTATATATTTTTTTTATTTATTGGTTTTATGAAGTATTCTAATTTGTTGAGTGAATAAGTGGGTTTTTGTTAAATGTGAGCCAAAATCATCACAATTAAAAGAACCAAAAAAAACTACTTCAGTCTGTGTGCACTGAATTTAATACACAAGTTTCATTTACATTACATTTACATTTAATCATTTAGCAGACGCTTTTATCCAAAGCAACTTACAAATGAGAACAATAGAAGCAGTCAGGTCAACAAGAGAACAACAACCACAAGTGCTGTGACAACTCAGTTAGTCTAGTACAGAACGCATAGCAAGGTTTTTTTTATTTTTTTATATATAAATATGAAAGACAAGTAAAGGAAAAGTGCTAGTATTAGTTGGTTAAGTGCTGGCGAAAAAGACGAGTCTTTAAATGTTTCTTGAAAATGAGTAAAGACTTTCAATAGAAGTTTCAATATTGGAATTGAATTGCTGAAATAAATGAACTTTTCCATGACATTCTATTTTATTGAGATGTACATGTAATACTAAAGGTTCAAAAAACAACAGTCCAAAAAATTGAATGGCTATTCATATATATATATATATATATATATATATATATATACACATTGCACAAAACAAACTGCACATATCAACTTCTTAATAATATAAAGTTAAACGGTGGCTTTCAGAAACGGTGGCTTTCAGATTTAAAGGGTTAGTTCACCCAATAATCAAAATGATGTCATTAATAACTCACCCTCATGTCGTTCCAAACCCGTAAGACCTCCATTCATCTTCGGAACACAGTTTAAGATATTTTAGATTTAGTCCGAGAGCTTTCTGTCCCTCCATTGAAACTGTGTGAACGGTATACTGTCCATGTCCAGATAGGTAAGAAAAACATCTTCAAAGTAGTCCGTGTGACATCAGAAGGTCAGTTAGAATTTTTTGATGCATCGAAAATACATTTTTGGTCCAAAAATAGTAAATCGAATAGCACCGAATCGAACTGAATCGTTTTAAACTGTTCGCATGCGGTTAACTTTTTTAATGTGGCTGACACTCCCTCTGAGTTAAAACAAACCAATATCCTGAAGTAATGTATGTACTCAAACAGTACACTGACTGAACTGTTGTGAAGAGAGAACTGAAGATGAACACCGAGCCGAGCCAGATAACGAACTAAAGATTGACTCGTTGTGCTTTTGTCGCGACGCGCCTGTTTTTTCAGGCGCGTCCGCACCGCATCGAGTTAAAAACATCTCAACTTTTCAGAGAGCCGCAAGCGCACCGCGGGTCATGTGACAAGAACTAACCAATCAGCTTCATCCTTTCCCATAACGTTGAAAGCTCAGCCAAGATGAAGGAACAGCTGATCATAGTTGTATATGGATTGCCATTTTGAAATAAATTTAGTAGCAGAGCTACTGCAAGCGATTTTTAGAGCTGCAAATCCATTTATCCTTTGCTGAAATTTCCGCGTCTTCATGGAGAGAGCACGTCATGGTTGCTTAGCAAAGGCAGGCGCCTCGGGGCGCAACTGCCCGAGCGCTTTGGAAAGAAGGAGAAAGCGGCGCGCCTAGCGTTTTCCACGCGTTTTAGGCGCGATATGTGAACGGCCTCTAAGACTTATTTGTGCAGATTCTCCAGTACAATGTTGTTTGCAAATGTTTAGTCGTAAAAGCTGATAACATTGCTTTTTAACAGTTAACATTTAAAGCTTTACAAACATGTTCTGTAATCAGTTTGTCGTTTACCAGTTCATAATTCAGTCTTGGAGCCTAATTATGACTGAATGAGAGAGGTAAATGTTTAAATATATTTGAAATGCACTTTTTTTTTCTAAGTATTCACTGCTCTTTTTCACACAGCAGGTTTTTTGTGTGTGTTCAATTTTTTTTTTCCTGGACAACCTTCTGATGGATTTTACTTTAAAATGTGAGTTCCATTCAGGAACTCAGTTTCATGCCATTGGCACTTTTTTCCAAGGATTGTTTACAATTTCACAGCATAAGCTATAAAGCTGTTTTCCAGTAAATTATAAAATGCAATGTACTGCAATTTTATTCTGTTTTATCCTTATTCTTTGTGAAAATATGTTCTTAAAGATTCCTTAAGCTTTGTTCAGGATGTTAAACTACTTTAGGAGCTCTAGGACTGCCATGGTGAAAACATTATTTGAAATCTCCTTGTGAAATTTGCTAGAGTATGGGTCAGTGTTTTGATTGCAGAAGAGTTCGACAAAGGATTACTAACACATAATAAAACAACTCCAGGTATATTTTTGATGAGGATATGACAATGCAAAATGGTTAAAATCTCTTAAAAATCTATGCTGAATGATAAATACCTTTTATTAATAATTTACTTGGGGAAAAATGGGCAAAACTAAAATATGAGTACATAAACCGATTAAGCGTTTAAGCGTAAATAAAAATAATCGACAGATTAATCGATTATCAAAATAATTGTTAGTTGCAGCCCTAGGTGTGAATAAAACAAAATTGTGCAAAGTGTTTCATTTTTCCAATTAAAAAAAAAATGAGGGTAATGATTCACATCTATATTTTTTTACTTGAGCCAATGAAAAATAAATAACTATTGTCTCAAGTTAAAAAATATAGATGTGAATCATTACCCTACAATTGTTTTTAATTGGCTGAATGAAACTTTTTCAGTGTGCAACTGTGTGCTGGGTGATTTTTAAATCAAATTAAGTCTATGTAATTTTAAGGTAAAATAAAAATAATCATCCTATACAGAACTGACGTTTACTTCTGGCTTTTCAAACGTGTATGCAAGTTCTACTTTGCAAAAAAAACATTTTGTGAAAGTTTAGTCCATCTCGTCTCTCAACCAACACGAGAGATGTTGAGCCGAACATCCCTTCACTTTCTGCGCTTGTGCAGGTCGGGGACAGGTACAGTACGCTCGCGCAGCTTCAGTGAGCAGGAAAGGGGCTCTTATTTGTACGCCAGTACATCAACGGCTGATCGCTTCCTGCTATCTGTGCCTCAGACGTGTAGCTCTGCACTTCCAGTGCTGAACGGCTGCCCGTGTCCTGCGCACAGATTTCGAAATACTTCCACACACGACATAGCAAATGATTACAATGTAGTCTGTGCACTCAAGCGCACTTCCGGAAAAATCGGCCGAAAAAAGACCAAAAACCGGCCAATTAGCCTTTCGCCGAGCCCCGCCCCCCTTAGTTACTGTTGCTACTTCCGACAAACAAATGGTCAAACACGACCAGCGCGACAGATTGCCATGACGGGAAGAGGTATACCCGTGCGTGTCAGTGACCTTTTTTGGAGTAATACCTCCAGATCGAGGCAAAAGGGCTTACAGTATGCCGTGGAGGAAAAAAAAAAAAAGCGAAATCTGAGAAACACCATGACCTGTACCTCAAATGCAACCAGCACAGCCTTGTGTACCAGTCATGCTCTTGCACTGCCGGGAAAGTTCTCTTTCATGTTATGGTCTATTATTGTCTATTGCGAGTAGCTATTTTTATTATTATCTTGGTGAGTAAAGGTTTTAAAAATGATAACTAAATACTAATTGAGTCTTAAATGCATAATGTAGACATATAGGCTAGCCTATATAGGCTAATGTTGGCATTCTTTTATTAAATTTCAGCTGCTATGGCGAAGCAAATAAGGCAGAGTCTTTATCTTAATTAATTTCGTTATTGCCAAATACCCATCTTAATTTGGAATTTATCTTAATTAAAATTTTTAAGAAAGACTCGTTTTTATTGGTGCGTTGGCCTATTTATAGGCTAAATGAGTCTATACCTAGGGCTATTTAGAGTTCTAGATATATTCAAACCTAGGGCTATTTAGAGATGTTACGATGTCACAGAGAACTTATTTTATTTCTTTGTTCAAACCTCCAAGTGGCCTATTACGTTAGTCATGTATAAATTATGTTAAAACATGTATAAATGACTCATTCCTGACAAAAGGCAAAAGAGCTGTGTGCGTGCGTACATTTGAATAATGTCGGGCTGTAAACGGGTTCGGGCTTTTAAAAAGCTGTCAATCAAAATGTACTTGTCTGGCTCGGGTCCTATCGGGCCTAACTTTTAAGGCCCGATTACAGCTCTATTCTAGTCCGATTTACAAACGCCGTGGGTGCACCGCTTTACCATCTTGCTTGGAGTCAAAGTTTGTCGAACTGCCTCACATAGTAACAGTTGCTATGATGTGTGATTGGACAATGGCCGTTTTGGGGGAGGGGCCGGCGAAAGGCTAATTGCCGATTTATGGCCGCTCAACCGTTGCATCCCTATTTAACTCAGAGGGAGTGTCAGTCACATTAAAAAAGTTAACAGCTTAAGTCATTTGTGGATTAATGCTTATGCGAACCGTTTCAAACGATTCCGTTCGATTCGGTGAACTGGTTGAAGAAGTACCGGTTACATCGAATGATTCGTTCGCGAACCAGATATCACTATACTTCAGTGTTTGGAAATCTCACAACAGACCGGGAGAGAAGACAATGCTTAATAAAGTCGTAGTTTTTGCTATTTTGGGACCAAAATGTATTTTCGATGCTTCAAAAATTCTATACCGTACACACAGTTTCAATGGAGGGACTGAGAGCTCTGAGAGCGAACTAACCCTTTAAGAATCAATAACGGTCCTCAAAATGAAAATCAATTACAATCAAGAAAACAATATATCGTCAACTTAAAGTCAGGGGCAATTCATTGAAGAGGGCAGTTCTTACCTTCTTCTTTGTCCTGTGGTAGAGTCATGAGATACTGCAGGATCCTGATGATGGAGGTCAGCTGCTCCTTTACCTCAAACTCACAGCACACCGAGATCCAGAAGTCCTGATCTCTCTCCACAACAGCCTCCTACACAACAAATAACACAACAGTCTCTACAAACCCTAAACACAAATGGGTTTCCAGTGTACCATAGCATTTTTATGAAATGTCTTATTCTGTGGCAAAAAAAATAAAAATAAATATCAATACATTTGGAAATGTAAAAAACATACATGAAACTTTTTTTACCTTTTCAGCCCCAGTTGCACTGACAGATGTTTGTGTGACATGCTGCTTGAACAGGAGCAGCATCAGGACCCAGAGGAAGCGAGATGGCCCCAGTGTGTTCATCAGCTGGCTGAGGATGGGTAAGCGTCTGTGCTCGGGCACATGAGGCAGGGCATCAACAAACACATGCACGATGTGTGATACCACAGTCTCCATATTCCCCTCAGACTGGGCACTTCCACCCTCATTGGCCTGCGGAGAAAGCAGTTGTACCAGGTTACTTTTTTCTGTTAAATAACAGCAAAATAATACGTTCACATTTTATGAAGAAAACATGAGTATAAAATTGTGTAAAACTCCCCACCACTATGACAGGAGGTTGTATTTTGTTGCAAGGGCATTGCAAAATAGTTTTCAAGGTCTTCTGAGTGGCTTTAATGTGTTTCTATGCAAATTCTAGCATATTCTGGGGGTTGCCAAGGCACTGCTTAATGGCCCAGGTCACAAGAGCCCACCTTAGGGTGTTTATGATATTCTGGTCTCTAAATATGGCTTGGATCTCTCCTTTAGTATAAGTCACCCATTTGATCATCCACCAGGCAAAATAATCCAATATTAATCCAATATTATAGTAATAGCACACTTCTACTTACAAGCCCTATACAAAGAAGTATCATTTTTTCGATAATGATAAATGGACAATAAAAAAAAAAAAAAAAAACACTACCAGTATGTAACAGCAAATCAGTGTCAGAATTCAGCCAATTCATTCAAACATTATTTTTGTGTTCCTGTGACTCAAGTGGTAGAACATTGCGTTATCAAGCGCAAGGTTGTGGGTTCGATTCCCATGGAACACATGTTAGGTAAAAACTGTTAGCCTGAATGCACTGTAAGTCACTTTGGATAAAAGTGTCTGCTAAATGCATAAATTTTATTTTATTTAAATGTTGCATAAAATCATTCACATTTGCAATAGTGCTGAAATTCAAGAAAATGGCTCGTATGACATTCTTTAACTACATTATGTTCAGGATGTTCATGGAGAGGTAGGTACATTACCCATACAGGGTCATTTTTACCACTATATCTAGAATCAAGTGGTTTAGTTTGTTTTTTACAAAGCGAGTGACATACTCAGTGTCAGCTCAAACATCATTAAATATTGCTATACATATCACACACCCCTACAAACCAGCCACACTGTGAAGTTCATTACTACAGATTTAAGGTTTGTTTAAATTGTTAAAGCTCTCATGGAAATCAGACACTCAGATGCTTCAAATATATTTCAATGTATACAGAGCAAACATATTTTTAAACATACCTTTATAAGAGCAGGGATGACTGCCTGAACAGTCTTGTTGATGACCTGGAAGCTGTAAGTGTCATCCAGTCGCATGATGTTAGAGCCCATGAATGTGAAGATGGGCATGATGTTGTGAAGAACCTTCTCCTAAAGTCAGAGAGAAAGACGTTTCCCACTGTGTTTGAATATGTATGTGAGTGAGTGTTTCATGACTGTACTTACAGGAAAGATACCCGCCAAAGCACCGAGCAAAAGGAGAGCATGATGGTGAGTTTGGGGCGTGTCTGATATCCTGACACACTGCACTACCAGCTCCACATTTAATTTATCCTCCTCCAGCACATCTACACACACACAAATGCAATATTTCCCAACAACGTTTCCTGATCCAAAAAATTAACTAAAAAAGCTTGTGCTTTTATCCTCTGCAAAGTGACAAAATCTGGATAGCATTTGACCTAATTATTTTTTTTTTGCCATTTCATGCCAGATTACTAGTACCTTTGCTTATAGGCCCTCCATCGGGAGACAGTTTCTGACACGCATTCAGCAGGCAGCTGAGGATGAGCTGTTTTGTGTACTCGAGATTCTCCTGTTCAGCTGCGGCGGGCTCCAGACATCTACAGCACCCAAATAACATGGCATTGTCAATCCATTACATTTTTGTGTGACATTTCAGAGCATATTCAATCAATCAGTGAGATCTGATGTATTCATCTTGATTCTACTGCATCAGAGCATTCAGCCACAGAAGAAAGTCAGAAAAGAATTTGATATAGGAAACTTGCGCAAGTTGAAAAAATTATGATGTGTCAAAACATAGAAGTAGATGAAATCTTAAAATACCTGGACAACAGATTAAACAGAGCTGGCACAAGACACTGGGCTCTCCTTAGCTTTTTCTTGTGTTGCAGAAGTTCTAAAATCAGGGTAACTCTTGGCCAAGAGACAACATTCTCCTCCGGCACTGCCCGGGAGGATTCTTGTGTTTTTCTGAGAAATTAAGATTGCAATTTTAGATCTTCAAATCTTCCAGAACTGGAATTAGGAGTTGATTAACTAAAGACAGCTACTCACCTAGTTTGCATTTTACTCCTGCGTGCTTGTTGAACTGTTACAGTAACTTTTTGTTTATCTACAGGCATCAGCTCATTGGCCACTAGCTCTGCATCCACCGCAATCTAGAAACACGGACACAGCAAAACATGGGTAACTGTTATCTCCGGAATAAGCAAAAAAAAAAAAAAAACCTGTTACTCCTAAATAATATCCTTTAAAATTAATATGAAAAGAAAATTCATATTTCCCATACCGCTTTAAAGACACTGTTGATAGCTTGGGCGCAGGCAGGGTTTTTGTTCCCTACCAGCAAGTCAAATAAAACAGAAAGAATTTTCTGTTGAATCTTTTCATCTCCAAGAGCAGTGAAGAATGGCTTGGTGATCTGAGGAGACATGCAATCAAATAACAAACACACATCATGCATTATCATAGATGTCCAATATGGTGCAAACATTTTTACATTTTACCTCAACATTACAGTGACAATTCTATTATCAAATTTTACAGATTTATTAACGATGGAGTATGTGATAACAAAACTAATATAAGGAGTCTTAACGGACCAAAATTTCCAATTGAAAAAGGCTTTTTCTAAACGTCCACCAACCTGCTCCAGGGCAATAATCTGGAAACAAGGCATAGAAGGGTACGGCTTGGCTGAGGTGCCCAATGCCCTAATAAAGACCTCCAGGCATCGGGGGTCTTTGACCAGTAGAGGTGCAGAAGCCTCACTGAACTTGCTCAGCAGGAGCTGCAGGAGGTGGGCCTCATCTGGCAGGAAGGTGCATGAGTCTGGAGCACATTGCTCAAGAAGTCGCTCCACAGCAGGTAGAAGAACGGCCAAAATAGGCTGGACAAAGGGCATTATTATAAGAAAAGCAGGACAAACTAGCATCAAACACCAAATTAACAAAACTGACTTTAAATTACTATGTTGGACTGTGAAGAAATATTGAAGCACACCTAAATCTAATAACGTGTAATCGTTATTGCAGTGTAAACGCATTCATGTCGTCACCTGAGCAGCATTAAACAGTTTTTTTCAATACTCTTAAATGGAACTTCAGATACAGTGTGTCACCTTTGCAGTGCAGAAGGATTTTGCTGATACTTCATATAATTGGTAACAGCCTGACTATGTTCTGTTATTCTGACTGAATTGTTTTTAAAAAAAATAATAATTTAAGAACTTGACATAAAAAATGCCTGTGAAAATCAATTTATGAGGCAAATGGGAAAGTTAATGGCAATCGCTGATCAGAAGGAACATCTACATTATTGCCTTTGTTTCAACATGTTTCTAATTAGGATTGCAAGTGCTCCAACAAAAAAAGTAAGCCCACAACTCTGTTATCGTACAAAAGTGAGCAAAAAAAATGTCTCAGGTTGACAGGTTCAAATGTTTTGTCTAAAAATATTTTGGTTTTTGTTTAAGAATCCTGTCATCATGAATCCAATGAAACTGGAAAAGCTTCACTTCTGCTTAAAAGAAGTTTGAAAGTTTGTCATTAATTCAAAAACATTCTTTGAAAAATATTTTGAGCCTCACAGAAGAAAGTCATTTAAGTTTAGAATGACATGAAGGTGAGTAAAAGACGACAAATGTCTGTTTTGGCTTTTTTCTTTTTTTACAATGACAAGACAATTTTGTGACTTTTGACTAGGGATGGGTACCGAAACCCGGTATTAAAATGGCCCCGGGGCTAAATTATGAAAGACCGTAGTATCAGTAAGATCCGACGCTATCGGTTCTGCAGGGAAAAATTTGCCGCAAGCGCACCGCAGGTCATGTAGCTTCCTCACCTTTTCCGTAACAACGTTGAAAGCTCAGCCAAGATGAAGGAACAGCTGATAACTATATGTGGATTTTTAAATTAATTTAGTAGCAGAGCTACTGCAAGCAGTTTTTAGTGCTGCAAATCCATTTATCCATTACTGAAATTTCCGCGTCTTCATGGAGAGAGCAGGTCATGGTTGCTTAGCAATGGCAGACTCCTCAGGAGCGCAAGTACCCGAAAGCTTTGGGAAAAAATCAGAAAGTGGTGTGCCTAGCGTTTTCCACGCATTTTTCGACGAGATATGTGAACGGCCCCTTACAGTACGAAAACTCCCGCTTAATACAAAGAGTCACGATGGCGGAGAGAGCAAAACGTTCCAAAGTGTGGTTATACTTCACTAGAGTTGATCCAGACAATGCTGGTTGTCATAAGTGCAACAAAATTTTTGCATGTAAGGGCGGAAACACAAGCAATCTGTCAAAGCATCTTTCAAAAGTGCATTATGTGCAGACAGAGAAATGCAGAGTTTTCGACTGCCTAACACAACACAAAGTAACACAACACAAAGTACCGATCAGAATACCGTTAAAGTACCCGACTGTTAAGCAGTATCGGTAAGAGTAGTAATACCGAAAAAACCTTAACGATACCCATGCCTACTTTTGACTGTCATTGAGTTCATGCGCAAAGACATTATGGTCAGCAACCATATTTATCCACACTGTAAGAAAACCCATATTTAATGTAGTCTGTTGAGAACTACTGTTTTAGTGTGTTTCACAGGTCATGTGGAGCTGTTTTTGTGGCAACTAGGATACCTGATTACATGGACCGCACAAAACACATTTATATATTAAAAAAAATGCTAAACACAAGACACAAACTATGATCAGTTTGGTGACAGTACCTCTCCATGAACATCCTGAAGTGCTCGCAGCAGTGTTTTACAGGTGTAGGCAGGGCAGCAAGGTAACCGCACACACTGCAGAAGCTGCTCAATTGATGCCAGCTTTTTCTTTTTATCTTTCAATAACAGTGCCTCCTCGTATATCTTGGACAGTGCCTATGGTAAAATCAGAAGTGTTATTTCTTAAAGAGTTCTAGAACTTATGCAACACAAGCGCAAGATGACAAATACAGTTAACCAAAGCTATACAAAGCTAATATAGCATGTATTATGTGTTGACTGACCTGGCTGAGGTAAGAGGGGTCGGCGATGATCTCCTCTGATGATTTGAGAAGGTTCTCCACTAGTAGAGAATAAGGTGAAGAAACAACCCCTGATAGAGAATGGAGCACAGCAATGGCAGCTCTCCGAACTTCACCCACGCCTGAACACAAACACACCAGCAAGGACGGCACCACTGCAGAAACAAGACCACAGCGAGTTGCACATTAGCCATGGCTAACAACAAGCTCTCTCTCTCTCTCTCTCTCAAAAAAAAAAAAAGGTTTTATTCTAAAACAATAAACATTTAAATGTATTTTTACTAAATGAAAACAAGAATCAGATTTAGGCAATAAAAGTATCTAAGTGGGTTTAGATATATTTTGGTGTTATGATTATTCATGATTAAATTCTAAACAGATTTTAAAATATATTAGATAACTGACAGTTGTTGCAAATATGGTGAAAATGGGTAAGTCATGGCCTAGTGGTTAGAGAGTTTGACTCCTAACCCTAGGGTTGTGGGTTTGAATCTCGGGCCGGCAATACCATGACTTAGGTGCCCTTGAGCAAGACATCGAACCCCCAACTGCTCCCCGGGCACCGCAGCATAAATGGCTGCCCACTGCTCCGGGTGTGTGTTCACAGTGTGTGTGTGTGTGTTCACTGCTCTGTGTGTGTGCACTTTGGATGGGTTAAATTCAGAGCACGAATTCTGAGTATGGGTCACCAAACTTGGCTGAATGTCACGTCACTTTCACTTTCATATAC